>NC_047107.1:59349148-59586699 GCF_902500255.1 Thalassophryne amazonica | reverse complement strand
TCATTTACTTTAATACATTGTACACTTTGTGGTGGTGCAGATGAAACCCAGTCTTACGAGTTTTTTGTTTGTTTGTTTGTTTGTTTTGTTTTGTTTTTTGTGCTTCCGTCATGAAATCATTCAAATTGTCATGACAGGGTTTTTTTTTATCTTACTGTTACTAACCCTAACCCTCCCCCTCACTTTAACCCTAACCCTAACCATGACACCCCCCCCGATATGAGAAATGGTAGTGCAGGTACGTGCAATTATTGCACTTGCTTCCCAAACAGAACATGTATGGTTCTAGACTGACCATGTCCTGCTGTACCTGTACAGCTGGAGTTGTGTTAGAACAGCCTGTGGATCCCAAACATCCTGTGGTGATGAATCCAAGCAAAGCCAAATTATCAGGCTGGTTGGTAAGGAATTATAGGACACAAATGCACGGCACACACTATGAGGCATGCAGGACCACGGAACGCAGGGACAAAGCTGGAAAATGGCACAAGGCACAACAATCTGGAAAAGGACTAACACACCTAGTGATCTTACAGTGGGGTAAAAAAGTATTTACTCAGTCCCTGATTGTTCAAGTTCTCCTTCTTACAAAGATGAGAGAGGTCTGTAATTTCAATCATAGGTACACTGCAACTGTGAGAGACAAAATGAGAAAAAAAAAATCAAGGAAATCACATTGTAGGATTTTTAAAGAATTTATTTGTAAATTATGGTGGAAAATAAGTATTTGGTCAATAACAAAAGTTCAACTCAATACTTTGTAACATAATCTTTGCTGGTAATGACAGAGGTCAAACATTTCCTGTAAGTCTTCACCAGGTTCGCACACACTGTAGCTGGTATTTTGGCCCGTTCCTCCTTGTAGATCTCCTCTAGAGCAGTGATGTTTTGGGGCTGTCACTGGGCAACATGGACTTTCAACTCCCTCCGCAAGTTTTCTATGGGGTTGTGGCCTGGAGACTGGCTTGGCCACTCCAGGACCTTGAAATGTTTTTATGGAGCCACTCCTTTGTTGCCCAAGCGGTGTATTTGGGATCATTGTCATGCTGGAAGACCCAGCCATGTTGCATCTTCAATGCTGTCATTGATGGAAGGAGATTTTGGCTTAAAATCTCACGATACATGGCCACGTTCATTCTTCCCTGAACACGGATCAGTCATCCTGTCCCCTTTGCAGAAAACAGCCCCAAAACATGATGTTTCCACCCCCATGCTTCACAGTAGATATGGTGCTCTTGGAATGCAACTTAGCATTCTTCTTCCTCCAAACACGACAAGTTGAGTTTTTACCAAAACGTTCTATTTTGGTTTCATCTGACCACATGATAATCCTCTTCTGGATCATCCATTTGCTCTCTGGCAAACTTCAGATGGGCCTGGACATGTACTGGCTTAAGCAGGGGGACACGCCTGGCACTGAAGAATTTGAGTCCCTCTCTGCGTAGTGTGTAGCCTTTTCTTACTTTGGTCCCAGCTCTCTACATGTCATTCATCAGGTCCCTCCGTGTAGTTCTGGGATTTTTGTTCACCATTTTCATGATCATTTTGACCCCACAGGATGACATCTTGCGTGGAGCCCCAGATCGAGGGAGATTATCAATGGTCTTGTATGTCTTCCATTTATTTACAATTGCTCCCACAGTTTATTTATTCAGACCAACCTGCTTGACTATTGTAGATTCACTCTTCCCAGCTTGGTGCACATCTACAGTTTTCTTCCTGGTGTCCTTTGACAGCTCTTTGGTCTTGGCCATGGTTGAGTTTGGAGTCTGACTGTTTGAGACTGTGGGCAGGTGTCTTTTATACAGATAACAAGTTCCAACAGGTGCCATTAATACAGGTAACAGGCGGAGGACAGAAGAGCTTCTTAAAGAAGAAGTTACAGGTCTGTGAGAGCCAGAAATCTTGCTTGTTTGTGGGTGACCAAAGACTTATTTATCACCATGGTATCACCACGGCCGGCAACAGACGGATGAGAAGCATGAAATTCATGAATCAGAGCAGGATCCAAAACAAAGCAGGAGGGAATCCATGACCACTCCTCAGGGCCCTAGCCCTCCCAGTCCATGAGGTACTGGAACCCATGTCCACTGTGGCGCGAGGGTCGCAGCAGAGCTCTTCTTCCCACTCCCAGGTTAGTCGGCAGCGGAGAATGAGACTGAGTGCTGATGGAACTGGAGAGGTGGACACTGTGGGTGGAAACAGAGATGGTTGATGACTAAAAACAACATGAAAAGTAGAGTGGAGGCAGACGGTAAGTGGTTGTATGCAAGTTCAATCCATGGAAGTTGAGATGACCATGTGGCCTGGGTGTTGTGATGCGAGAATGCGGAATCCTTTTTTGAGTTCTTGATTGAATCTTTCAGTTTGTCCACTGGCTTGTGGATGGTAGCCTGAAGTCAAGCTGGCAGTGACCCATTTGCTCTCTGGCAAACTTCAGATGGGCCTGGACATGTACTGGCTTAAGCAGGGGGACACGCCTGGCACTGAAGAATTTGAGTCCCTCTCTGCGTAGTGTGTAGCCTTTTCTTACTTTGGTCCCAGCTCTCTACATGTCATTCATCAGTTCCCTCCGTGTAGTTCTGGGATTTTTGTTCACCATTTTCATGATCATTTTGACCCCACAGGATGACATCTTGCGTGGAGCCCCAGATCGAGGGAGATTATCAATGGTCTTGTATGTCTTCCATTTATTTACAATTGCTCCCACAGTTTATTTATTCAGACCAACCTGCTTGACTATTGTAGATTCACTCTTCCCAGCTTGGTGCACATCTACAGTTTTCTTCCTGGTGTCCTTTGACAGCTCTTTGGTCTTGGCCATGGTTGAGTTTGGAGTCTGACTGTTTGAGACTGTGGGCAGGTGTCTTTTATACAGTTAACAAGTTCCAACAGGTGCCATTAATACAGGTAACAGGCGGAGGACAGAAGAGCTTCTTAAAGAAGTTACAGGTCTGTGAGAGCCAGAAATCTTGCTTGTTTGTGGGTGACCAAAGACTTATTTATCACCATGGTATCACCACGGCCGGCAACAGACGGATGAGAAGCATGAAATTCATGAATCAGAGCAGGATCCAAAACAAAGCAGGAGGGAATCCATGACCACTCCTCAGGGCCCTAGCCCTCCCAGTCCATGAGGTACTGGAACCCATGTCCACTGTGGCGCGAGGGTCGCAGCAGAGCTCTTCTTCCCACTCCCAGGTTAGTCGGCAGCGGAGAATGAGACTGAGTGCTGATGGAACTGGAGAGGTGGACACTGTGGGTGGAAACAGAGATGGTTGATGACTAAAAACAACATGAAAAGTAGAGTGGAGGCAGACGGTAAGTGGTTGTATGCAAGTTCAATCCATGGAAGTTGAGATGACCATGTGGCCTGGGTGGTGTGACGCGAGAATGCGGAATCCTTTTTTGAGTTCTTGATTGAATCTTTCAGTTTGTCCACTGGCTTGTGGATGGTAGCCTGAAGTCAAGCTGGCAGTGACCCATTTGCTCTCTGGCAAACTTCAGATGGGCCTGGACATGTACTGGCTTAAGCAGGGGGACACGCCTGGCACTGAAGAATTTGAGTCCCTCTCTGCGTAGTGTGTAGCCTTTTCTTACTTTGGTCCCAGCTCTCTACATGTCATTCATCAGGTCCCTCCGTGTAGTTCTGGGATTTTTGTTCACCATTTTCATGATCATTTTGACCCCACAGGATGACATCTTGCGTGGAGCCCCAGATCGAGGGAGATTATCAATGGTCTTGTATGTAGAGTGGAGGCAGACGGTAAGTGGTTGTATGCAAGTTCAATCCATGGAAGTTGAGATGACCATGTGGCCTGGGTGTTGTGACGCGAGAATGCGGAATCCTTTTTTGAGTTCTTGATTGAATCTTTCAGTTTGTCCACTGGCTTGTGGATGGTAGCCTGAAGTCAAGCTGGCAGTGACCCAGAGGAGACGACAGAACTCCCTCCAGAAATTCAACACAAACTGGGGACTCCAGTCGGACACGATGTCCTGGGGCAAACCGTGAATTTTAAACATTTGAGAGAGCATTACCTCAGCTAAATCATAGTAGCATGGCGACACCCCCGCGAGATCCGGGTTAGAAACTGGCAGAGAATGACCGGGTTTTGGCACACAGGAATTTTTACAGTTAGACCCCCAAGAAACAATTTTGCCTATAGACACAATTGAAATTGGGGCTGTGTTGTTGCGGCCAGGGTTGTCCCAAAATTATTGGGTGAGTCATTTGATCAACTACGTGAAAACTGTTTCATAGTGGTTTTCCGACATTATTATAGACACGGACTGAGCCCAGTGAGTAACACAACCCAATTCATTCACAGCGCGCACCACCAGAGGGCGCAAGAGTTTAAAGAGTCTTAGGTGCAGGGATCTGGCAAGAGAGGACAACATCAAGTTAGCATCAGAACCGGAATCAACAAAAGCTGACATGGAAGCAGATGAATTTTCAGGGATTACTTTAGCTGGAATTATATTTTGTGCTGAAGATGGAGTAATAGAGTTTTGACTCACCCGTAAATTGGACATTGACCGCACGGTGGCACCCCTGGCCTGACAATTGGTTATCAAATGTCCAGAATGTCCACAATAAAAACAGAGTCCGTCCTCTCACCTGCGTTGTCTCTCATCCAAAGACAGATGGGTGTGACCTAGTTGCATGGGCTCCTCAGTGCAATGTGGTGATTCTGTTCCGACAAAGCTGGAGGAGGACAAATGGCTGGGAGGTGTGGCGGAGCTTCAGTTAAGGAGCCGAGCTGCTCAGTGGGGACGATCCTGGAGATGCTGGTTGGTCTGGATGGCGAGTGTGACGAGCTTGTCAAGGTTTTTGGGAAGGTCAACGGCTACGAGCTGGTCCTGGATATTGTCTGCCGGCCTCTGGAAGAAGACATCAAGGAGCGCTGCAGGATTCCATTTGCTTTTGGCTGCCAGGATGTGGAAGTCGATGGCGTAGTCTGTGACTTGGTGGCCGCCCTGCTTAAGCCTCATCAGGGTACGTGCAGCGTCACCCCCCGGAGATGTGTGTTGAAACACCTATTGTAGAGCAACAGTGAAAGCCGGAAGAGAGGCACAGGTGGCAGTTTGATGACCCCATTCTGCTGTTGCCCATGCCGCAGCATGACTGGTCAGTTGAGTTATCATGAATGCTATCTTCGTCCTATCAGACGGGAACATTGATGACATGAACTCAAAATGCAACTCACACTGAGTTATAAATGGTCTGATGTCACCGGACTTGCCTGAGAAGCATTCAGGCCGAGACAGCTGATCGCAGAAGACAAGTTCAGGTACGGGAGCTGGTGAGGCTGCTGACAGCTCCGGTGGAGGTGCACTGGTGCTGCCAGTGGCCGTATCAGTGGTAGCCTGAGGATGTAATTTTGACAGTAACTGTCCCATCTGGGTGCCCACTGTTGTCATAAACGAGTCCTGGCTTTTAGCGAGCTTGCTGAACCCAGAAGTGAGAGCAGTCAGCTGGTCCTGTTGTGCGAGCTGCCTACTGTGGTGGCATACCGCCAGCTGGAACGGGTCAGATCCCGCTGGAAGTGGCACAAGGCACAACAATCTGGCAAAGGACTAACACACCCGGTGATCTTATATAACCCCAGGTTATGCAAACACGCAGCTTAAACAAACAGGTGATGAGTAGCAAATCAAGAACGGGTGCGCATGCAAGGCACCAGAATAAGGGCATGGCCAGAGAGAGGGAAACACCCACCACCAAGCACCAAGAGACAGACAGGAGAGATAGAGACAGACAGACCCAGGCAGAAAAACCCCACAAGAAAATAAACACACAGTAAACCAATGAAACACAAAAAAAACAAAAACAAACAGACTATAAAAATAAAACCGGATAACCACAACCAAAACTCAAACCCTGACACTAATGAAATGGAATAGTTTTAAATTGTTGTTGTTGTTTGGTCTATTTAAGCAGAATTATTCTGGGGCAGCATGGTGGCTTAGTGGTTAGCACTGTTGCTTCACAGCGAGAAGGTCATGGGATCGATTCCCACCTGTGGCCTTTCTGTGAGGAGTTTTCATGTTCTCCCAATGTTTGTGTGGGTGTTTCAGCTTCCTCCCACATCCAAAAACATGCAGGTTAAGTGGACTAGAAACTTTAAATTGTCTGTAGGTGAGTGTGTTTGTTTGTCTATATGTGGCCCTGCTGTAGACTAGCGTCCTGTCCAGGGTGTACCCTGCCTCAAGCCCTATGACTGCTGAGACAGGCTTCAGCTCCCTGTGACCCTTAATTGGAGAAAGCGGTTGAAGATGAGCAAGTGAGTGTGAGAATTGTTCTGGCAACCACAGCTGCTTACTGTCATTTAACAGTAGGACAGTACTGTAATCTTATTACAATAATAAATGGTGGTATGTTACAGTAGACACACTGTACAATAACAGCAGTCTACAGACAACTTGAGCTGCCAGCAGTGTACTGTA
The DNA here is from genome assembly GCF_902500255.1 of Thalassophryne amazonica. Classification (NCBI taxonomy): domain Eukaryota; kingdom Metazoa; phylum Chordata; class Actinopteri; order Batrachoidiformes; family Batrachoididae; genus Thalassophryne; species Thalassophryne amazonica. The sequence goes on along the minus strand of NC_047107.1, from coordinate 59,580,252 downwards.
AATTAAAATGGACGTTTGTTACAACATACGCATGGTGTGAACCCACTCACGTACGGTGTAGAGAATATTGCTTTATATAAAAAGCAAAAAAATAAAATAAAAAATAAAAATATCTGAAAAAGAAATCCCAGCAATTATGAAACTGAAACAAAATATATAAGGAAATATAAATTTCTCATAAATGATTTTGGTTGAATCACTTTTCAAAACATGCTGTAAAAACAAACAAACACATAAATAAATAAATGTGTTGTTTTATGGTTTAAAAAACCCTGGTAGCTGTGGTTGCCAAAATAATTTTGTAAAAATACTTAAATGCATTTACAGATCATTTTAAACCAGTAAATCCAACAGCTTTTTATTTTTGGTAAATGAATATTATCATGATGTTTTTAAACTAATTATTTCAGGTCTCAATCTCGCCTCTCAGAGAGGCGAGATTGAGATGGTTTGCACATGTGCAGAGGAGGGACCCAGGATATAAAGGAAGAAGGTTGCTGAGGATGGAGCCACCAGTTTGGAGGAGAAGAGGGAGGTTTATGGATGTGCTGAGGGAGAACATGCAGGTGGTTGGTGTGACAGAGGAAGATATAGAAGACAGGGTGAGATGGAAACTTATTGATTTGCTGTAGAAGAAGATTTCTGTAGAATTTAAATGCTGTTGTTACTTATTGCACTTAGAATGCCATTCAATGTGATTGTGTTGTCCTGCTCCTATTTTGCTTAAAGCTGCCACAGGAGGTTTGACATTTGATCCACATGCTGATCTGGATTTTCCTACAACTCCAGCTGAAAGGGAGAATGGACCTCTGGCAGTCAGAAACCTGTGAAATTTGGTTTCAGAGACAAGCATTCTTCCTGTTTGCACCGGTGTGCTGTCACACAATAGGAGCTACTCTGAAAATATAATGAATGATATATCATATTGGCATGGTATCATATTTCTACTATATTTGTTCAAATAATGTTAATATCATTTAGAATTGAGGAGACAAAATATTTAAATGCCAATATGATAAAATGGATTCTGGTTTGCTGTATTTTCATACTAATGCACACAATGTGATGAAATGTTATCACAAGCAGTTCCCTGTACCGCATCCTCCATCTATTATTATTATTATTATTTTATAAATTACAAGGTTCCATTCAGTCATTTATTTTCTATAATTGCTTATTCAAATTAAGGGTCACCGGGGAGCTGGAGCCTATCCCAGAGGTGATAGAGCGCAAGGCAGGAGACACCCTGAACAGGATGCCAGTTTATTGCAGAATTGCAGGTTTTCTATATTGTAAAGTTTGCAGTATTTTCAGTAAAGCTATTCATATATTTGTACAATTTTTTTTTTTTAACAGAGGAATGGGCAAAAGAGGAATGGGCAAAATTACCCAAAGAAAAAACCTTTGTTAGGAAACAAATTTTTGAACATTTCTAACTTATCTGTTGACCCACCAACAAAGGAAAAAAAAAAAAAATCAAACACTGTATTTTCATTAAAAAAACATTCTAGGCTTTCTAAAGCTTTAATGAACAGGTCTGTTGTTTTCTAAATATGAAACATGCCCAAATCTTTCTTCTTTTCAAACAGCTAAGCTTTTATTTTGAAAGTGGATGTTGGAACTCTAGTGTCTGACTTGACTCTGCTGTGAATGAGTCTTTACAGGTGTTTTGGCTCCACGCAGTGGTCAATGTGTCACCACCTTCACCACAGAACACAAACCCCTCTATCGTTTGGTACAGAGTCTCTGTGCTGCTGCAGGTATTTGATTTTAATGAAGGAGCTCTTTGCCCAAATAACAAAAACTAAACTGCAGGCATATATGTACAATTTTGCATATGCATGGACACAGTGTGAGCTGCATAGTAATGTCTTAGTGTATGTGAGACAATGCTTACATTTTAAATTACTGTATAGTCTACACAGGTATCTGGACCTATTTTGATGATCTAAGGTGCAAAGTCTAAAATGCATAGTGCACATGGATTTGGGCCATGTCCAACTCCACTTTGCTATTTTACAGGGCACATGTGTGTGAGTTGACATCCCCTTTAAGCTTTGTGGTGTGTTGGAACCTGGCACCCTGCTGTTTTGGCAGCCAGCTAAAGTAAGAGGTTTTCTGGTGAGTTACTGTAACAGATATGTGTCTAATACATCAAAGCATGCAAACAGAATGCAGCCACCAAAGCTCCCTGAGGTGAAGCAATAAAGCAGGCAAGTGAAGTTTTGTAGTTTCCCTTAATGTTTGTTATTTTATTTAGTTGTAGTTTTCAATTCAGTTTTGATGTGTGGAAAAGCAGAGTGTACATGCTTTGTGAACCCACCACTGTAAGGCATATCTGAATATCCCTGTTTAGCAGTTGTGAATCTCATGCCGTCCTGTGGTCCGTGACTTACGTGAGAGGTCAGTTTCAGTAGAGTTCCGGTTTAGGGCACAATGTAAACACACCTCGTAAAGTATGGACAACAAGACAACATCAGGGCACAGCAGAAGTTCCTCACAGGTGCTGCACCTCCTCTAGATAACCCGATCAACTTGGGAGAAGGTGTCATCATCATAATCGCTCATGAACTCGCTGAATCGACACCATCCACATCCTCCCTAGCCATTGTTTACATGGCTTTGAAATGCCGGAACTCTGCAGCGGTGCATTCTAGGATGCGCAGAGGGATTATGGGAAATGTTAAAGAAGCGAATTGTGCTGGATAAATAATAGCAAAACTCTGCTCTTGACTTTAGACCATGTTTTTGATAGTATATGACACAATTACTTTCTGCTTCTTTGCCATAGTGATTCACAACACTGTGAACACCATTCTTTTAGACAGGTCTGGGGATGGATACATGAGTATACACAAGTCAGCAAATATGTGTTGGACTTCATTTACATTAGGTCAGGTGAAGCATGAAAATATGTGCTGGTGCCTCACGTTGCTGCATGCACCAGACTATGGAACTGGCTTAGGTCCTGGTTGTCAAAACCCCAGGCCGACAACCGGTACAGTACAACCCCACCTCTTGAAAGTAAACATCTATCTGCCACAGATAGGTGAAATGTGGGTGTCCTCTTGGTTTTCTACAGGCACTGGGGTCCATAACACTGACGAACACCTGCATGATGGATCATGCCCAGAGAAATATACCACACATCATGACACATAAAACAGTATGGCACTGTATGGTAAATCTGCCTGGAGTATGCCGGTCTCAATGATCATACAATAAAGAGACTAGTGAGGGAAGCCACTGAGATGTCAATGACAACTCTTAAGGAGTTATAGGCTTCTGTGGCTGTGATTTGAGAAACTGTGCATCATGCACCTTTTCTCTATTACACAACCAGTCACAGCTTCATAACAAAATGAACAGAGAAGGATTTTCACCCAAGAAAACAATTCTGATCTTGGCTGTAAACTGTCTTCTGGTGAACTGTCAATGAAATTTCATGTGTTTGCAAGAAAATCTTTTTTGTTTTACTCAACCATGAAGCTGTGTAACTGGTGATGCAACCAACAAAAGTGATTCAGAGTTGTTTTGAGTGTCTTGGTGGCTTCCCTCACTAGTTTCCTTCTTGTCAGTCACTTAGTTTTTGAGAACTGCCTTCTCCAGACAGATTTACTATAGATAACCATATTGTCGGCATTTCTTAATGAGTGGTCAGTGAAGGCCTAGATGCATTGATTGACTGGAAAATATTTGCATATCCATCCCGTGACTTGTTGAAAGAAAACTGGTGATAAAAGTGATGATTTGTATTTAAATAATCCTTATATTTAGTTTAATTACTTGTGGATTCTGAAAATAGAAGTATTTTGTATAAAAGTTGCTGTAATTCCAAAACGGTAAATGCAACATTTTTGTGAAACCACTTGAATTAAAGCTGAAAAAGTACACTATATGCACATATTGATTGTTTAATTTCAGCACCCTTCTTGTGGTGTACAAAGGTAAGGGCCCCTTCACACATAGTATAAATAAGTACAAATCAGGGCAAATCACGGCAAAGCAGCTCATATGAGCGAACCACGAAGACATCGAGTCGACATTGGGAGGAACACATGGTCGGGCAGGTGTGAACGATTCTGCAGCAGGAACACAGTGCAAGCAGCTGGACCATGTGTAACCACATCACGCAGCTACTGTGAAAAAAAAAATACATGCCACCCATGGGATTCAAACCTGCAATTTACAAAAGCTCTGATTGCCAGCCAGAAACTTTACCATTGCACTACCATCACAGTCCTATAAAAGGTGTGTGAAATCAACAAGAAGATAGGCATATTTAACAAAAAAATAAAACCACACACCATAACAAAACATTGCATTTTATTGAATCCCTCTTATTGAGAACAATACAAATGTGAACTGTCTGTTCCTCTGTAGATGACCCATGGTCACAGACGTACAGTCATGAAATGACATGAAGATCTCTCACAGATCTCAACAGTTGCGGCTGTCGGCAGACACACCCCTTGTCAGTTCAGCACACACACCAACGTGTCATTGTGTTTCTGTGTTATGTGATCATTTCTTTTTAGTTATTTTTACTGCTATTTCGTTATCCCCCCCCCATCCGCAACACATCCGTCACATGTGTTGCGGATGGGGGGAGCAACACATACGCAATTTACACAGACAGCACATGTGTTGCGGGGGGAGCCGACACTCTGGCACGCCACTTTTGCAACCCCACACTCACTGGGGCACTTAGACAAATTTCACATCCAGCTCGAAAGTGATTGTTTGCTCACTGTTTTCATGCTAACAGTGTGAATGGCCACACATTTTCTAACCACCAAGCGAACGGTGTTAGATGTTCATGTGTGTCACCTGAAATTTGGCCGACGCCTGCCGTGAAAGGGATCAAATGAGCTCTCACAGGAGCCTATCCCAGCAGTCATAGGGCATGAAGCAGGGTACACCCTGGACAGGACACCAGTCTGTAGCAGGGCCACATACAGGTAAATAAATATTCACACTTGCACAACTCCTATGGCCAGTTTAAAGTTTCCAGACATTGAAACTCCTTATTTAAAACAAAAAAAAGTTTGAAAAGCACATTCAGTGGTAACCATAGATCAACTACAGTAAGACACTAAAATGCCTCAAACTGCAATTTTCTAAACCTTAAAACTGCATAGTATAGTTATTAATGTATTCTTGTTGTTATGTGTTGGACGCAGGACGGAGAACCGACCAGCGTTTGAAGGACCCAGTATAAAATAAGCAGAGCACGGTACAAAGGATAACAGAATTTAATAAACATAACAGTGATGTGCAAAAGTACAAACAAATGAGTGCGCGGTCTGCGAGGTGGAGAAACGGTGCGCTCCCAGCAGCACAAACGGTCCGGCGCCAGAAACAGTTCGGACCCAAGGACCCCGCCGACACCCCCCAGGTGGCCGCGACAAACCGAGTCTGTGAAAGAAGAAACCATCATGTGAGTCCACACTCCACACACAGAGAGACCACTCAAAGGTGTACACAAACAGCAAACACTTCCTGGCTTAATTACTAATCAGCTTCCCACCCTGCAGGCATGGAACACTCAGTTCATAGCCTCACTGCAGTGGAAGCTGATTAAACGACTAACATAACAGCTCAATATAATAAGGTGTGAGGGACACCACATTTACTGACTGTACTCATGTTAGTCACAAAACCTAACGTACCTCAGGAAGTGTGCTGACGAGCGTGAGACCTCACCCCCTCCTCTTTCACAGACCATAGCATCAAACCTGGTGGTCTCTGCATCCATGATGATGAGATGGCTCTCTAGACGACGATCTCACCCGTCTGGTCACAAGGTCGAGTCTCCGGCAAATACACACTGTGTACTCCAGACCCAAATGCCACCATGCTCCAATCCGTGTAGATGCACCACAGCTGTGAGTCCTGACGAGCTGCACATGATCAGCCTCAGGTGATCAGGGTGAGGTCCTGAAAACTCAGCCACACAGCCACTCAGTCCTAAACGCGTACCACCTGGAAGGAAAAACAAAAGACAGAAACAGAAGACAGAAACAAAAGGCAGCCAGGCCCCCCCAGTCATACAACACTTGTATTTTTAACTACTTGCAACATACATATATTTCTGTTAAAATGATTAAGCTAATATAGAGGAAATATTTACTCATGTAAATAGGCTGCACAGTGGATTAGTGGTTGGCACTGTTGTCTCACAGCAAGAAGGTCATGGGTTCGATTCCTACCTGTGGCCTTTCTTAAATAAAAAAAATACTCTCATCTGTGGTTAACAAACTGGCTTTTTAGACTTGAGCAGAGTTGAAATAAACTATTGTATTTATGCTGTTTTGATCATAGAGTGGAATTTTACCCTGGGACAAAAGGAGGAATGTAATTTAACTGAAAAATAAACTCATTTTTGTCACTGCATATTATGAATTTGTCATTTAAATTCTTCTTCAAATGTATGCAGATCTAAAAGAATCTTCTTGAAAGTATTTTTGCTGTGCCTTGCCACTTGTCATAGAACAGATACTTAAGGTGCTGCACAGATTCCTCACTGTCCTCACATTAATAGGTATCTGGCTGTTGTGATCCACATTAAATTAAGGTCAAAGAATTAAAGCTGGAGATTTAAATTCAAATATCTTAGGGCTCCTTCACACATAGTGCGAATTTAAGTGTAAAAGTATGCATGAAGCATGAATTGTGTACAAAATGTGTAAAATCGCAGCTGCCTCGTACACCTGTTGCTACAACTATTTGCGCACACCAGAAAGACAGAGTTTGCCCTGTGCGAGCCCATCGAACCCTCTCACGGCAGGTGTTGGCCAAATTCCAGGCACAGAGCCCAACTATGCATGCAGTCACAAAGTTCTTCTGAAAAACTGGAGCGATCTGAATTCGGTTGGATGAATATGGGTGTGTGTGTGGAGACAATTCATCTCGTTCACAACATGACAGAACTTAACGATGCACTGTTACGCGCAAAAGCACGCAATAGCGCGCAACAACACGGAACACTATTCTTGACCGTGCGTAATGGTTCCTGATAATTCTCCAGCAACACGTGCCATTAATTGTAACGTGTGGTAACAGGTTGCAGCAGTTCCTGAGGACACCTGACGCCTCTGCCCCGAATCATCACATTCGTGATCAGCGGCCAAGAATGTGTACTTCGTGGCATTCGTGACTTGTCGTCGTTATGTGTAAACGCAGCATTAGAATAAACACAGTGGGAAGGTGTGAAAACCACCTGTTCAGTTTCTCTTTGTGCGCTCAAATGTTCTTCAACAATAAAAAATGAGAGGAGGTGAACGAGGATGTGAAGTGTCACTACACAGCAATCTAAGATGTGATATAAAATAGCTTTTAGATCCTGAACTGTACTGAATTTATAAGTGACAAGTGAATATTTTTTAAACAAAAGTAAGTGAATATACCAAGTTAAATTCACATGGAATTTCTAAGATGAAGAAAGTTCCCGAGCTTGTTCCAAATAAATTTCACACCACTTTTTTCATGCCAGTCCGTTCAGATCAGGACTGGGAGCATGCGCTGGTGCCGCATCCACCATACCACAGAACCACTGGTCCTGAAAGGCAACCATCTATGCTGACAACCAGTATATCCACAACTTTTGAAAGTAACCATCTGCACAGCTATGTAAAGAACAGGTGTCCCTTCGACCTTCTGCACCTCCTGTGGACCCAAACACTTAGACACCTCTGTGCTGGATGATGCACAGAGAAATTTGTCAAGACTAAAATGTCATAGCTGAGGCTCACTCACCATGCACGTCTCTCTGAGTAACTCCTCATTTGACACAAACTCATTCCAGCAATACCCAAGGATCCTCCAGAGACACTGAATACTAAAGACATCCAATCATTGCCTGTAGGTCACTTGTAAGCATCCAAGACTCAGAACTACACAACAAGACAGGAATCACCAGGACCCTAAAGATTTGGACCTTCCTCCTTCAAAGATATTGACACCGCTGTCCTGCAGTCTCTTCACTCCATAAGCTCTTCCCAGGTGTTGAGGACCCAGAGCCCTGAATGTTACTATGGAGATAAGTGAATGTCTCAAGTTCAATATTTCCAGTGTGTGTATGGATGATGCACTTCTGATTGCCAAGTCCAGTCTTTAAAAGCCTGGATCTTAGTCTTAATCCAGGACAGTCACAAACCCAAACCCTCTGAGTCCTCACTCGGCTTCTCAAGTGCTGCAACTAGTTACTCACTGATTGTATTTCTGCAATGATAACAGGGTAGAGGTGTTCGAAGTCCCATGATCCTTTGTGTTTGTGCATGTGCAGTGGTTCCGATTTGACCCAGATTGTGTGCCATCGATATCCCCATTCCATAATTTCCCAAAAACTGTGAGGAAACCACGAATCTCCATACAACACCATGTTAGTAAGACCAGAACCACTCCACTTGCGCAAAGGATCATGGGACCCTGAAATTGGGAGTTGTTCATGAAGTCAAGCACAGTAAACCTTTCTTCATCATCAACAAAAGCATCTAGTATAAGCTGCTGGTTTCCCCAACAAAAAAATACCGGTCATTTTAATAATGCGTGATTTGAGGAGTTTGCTGTGTTTTTATCTGACGATTACTCCAAACCGTGTGCACGTGCAACCCAATCTAACGCCACGCACTTTCATTAGTTATTGCGGCGCGTCCATTGCGTTTATTTTATGTTTTCTTTTTTGTGACGCGATCGATGAGCAGAAAACGCGGGACGGTTGCTGTCCGTGGTGCTGAAGCTGCAGACGTGTACAGCTGATCGGGAGACCGTGTGGGAGAAAAAGAACGTTGCGCGTGTGGAGGAGTGAAGGAGGGCTCGGTGTACCACAGGGAGCGCGGTTGAATCACCGTGCGCGTCTCCGCCGCTTCTCTTCCTGCCGTCACACCCTCTGTCGGCGCGGCGGGTTCCCCCGTGGAGAAGCGGAGGACCGACGGCTCCACAGCGGCACAGTGCTGCAGTGTGAGCGCGGCGGGGGGGACTCAGGGAAGAAGAAGAAGAAAAAAAAAAAACACGCACACACACACATACACATGAACACACCACATATTCACGCACAGCTGAGCGGCTTTATGGCGAGATCTGCAGCGGCACGGTAGCGACGTACTGCCGACAATGGAAGAGTATTTACGGACGGTCCAGAGCAGACTGCCGGTGAGTTGAGAGCCTTCAGCGCTGTGCACGCTTCACGTTGTGGGTATAACAAATAGGATGCTACCGCTATGCTGCAGGCTGCGTGAAAACGCGCACAGACACACGCGTGTCACTCCACCCCCCCACCCCCCTGCACCTGTAGATCGAGAGTATCCCCGTAGAACAGGAGCGAGCGTGGTGCTTTCAGGAACATTAGTGTTTGGATTAGAATGATGAGAGGGAGGCGACATCAATAAGTTTAGCCAGAGGCTGCTGTTCGACTGCTCTGCAGATACTGACACGTCATTTGCATTTGATCCAGGACTGAGACATTTGTGCATATGAGGGGAAAAAATACTAATACTATAAGGCAGTACCTCACTTAAAGGATAGTGGAGTCTTTGGTGCACACATGGATGCATGTTGTTAAGTGGATTATATATTGTGTACCTTGATCTGTTGAACTGGCCTGTTCGTATTCAGCCTGTGCTTTGCAACAGTTGCATAGAGCCATGCTCATGTATTTGGGGTCTACTTCGGGTCCCTCCTGCACGGTGTGCACAACAATCTGCAGCATGTGGTCACAGCAATATGTGCAGTACCTTGTGTGCTGTAAATGCTTTTGTTTGGAATTAACGTATTAAGTCAGTGATTCCCAAAGTGAGCCACACAGTACTGCAGGTCCCCTGGTAGGCCGTGAATCTACTGCAGACTGACCATGAGTGGGTCCCACAGGATTTTCAGTGGCCTTTGGGAAAGGCTGCATTTGGTGATACACTTTAAAATGTTATGGTCCCATTTAGTTATGTCCACTCACTTATTCTTATTGACTCAGAGGTCTAGCTTTTTTTTTTTTTTGGAATTTCAACTCAATTCTATAAATTTTAGAAATTAAAATATAAATGAGTTCATTGTGTAGATTATTATTTGAGATGTACTTTGGTTTGTTAGTTATCAGGTAGGAAAAAAGAAAAATGGGTGGGGCTGGAGAGATGGTTGCCTTGGCTTGAGTTTGGTTCATGATGGTTCTTTAAACCATTGTTGAATCTTAGATACAATCAAATAGTTATAGTGCAGATAGGTAATATATGTTAGAATTCCAACTAAAATAGAGACAATATGTGGTAAAAAAAAAAAAAAAGACGTTCAACTTTCATTTCTGGGTTGAAACAAAGGTATCATCCAAGATCCTTACCTTTTGGAGTGGCAGGTTCCCTCAACCTTCAAGTTGAGTTAACTTGCATTTTCAAGGCAGCAAGTGAACTTTCATTTCTGAGTTAAACTACCTTGAAATGTTTTACATTGTATTTGCATTTTGGTGTCTGCTTTAGTGCTGTGCACCATTATCCTTTGGGAATAGAATGCAGTTTGTGAGGCATCTGCATGTAAGGAAAATGGTCATCATAACTTTGTGTTAGTCTCTAATGAGTATGTTATAGGCTGGCTTTACTCTGTGAATTTACTTTTTTCTTTTTAAGTGATTATTCTCTTTAATGTAATTATTTCTCACATTCTAATGGTGTCATGTATCAGTGTTCTTTGTCAGAATCAGGAAGTTTGTAGAATTACTGTTTTTGGATCTACTGTCAAGGAGATTCTGTTCTGTTTTCACCAGTGTGTTTTTTTTTTTTTTTTTTTTTTTAATCAGGATGACTGAATCCTTTCTCTAGGCAGGGGTTCCCATCTTGTGTTGCAGGATCTTGGAAAGCTCTGCTTTCCAGTGTCAGCACTTTCTGAGTTCCATAGACCTGGACCCAGCCAGATCTCAGTGCATGGATACTCCTACTTTTGGTGTAGTTCCTCCAGAGTTCAGCATGTTGACAGAGTGGCTATTGCTGTTCCATGTTCAACTCCTTCCACATGTGAAAGCTATCATCCAGTCAATGACTGTATTATAAGGATAAGACTTAGGCATTCTTTGGCATTCTTTGTCTTGGCTGTTATCTCAGTCTAACCTCCAACTGTGGTGAGTGATATGTATCTCATTGAGAGACATGTTTTATTTGGAACCTTAGCTTGGTAATTGCTGACTACCCCAGAGGTGACTCTCCTCTGGCCATGAGTGAGTTCAATGTGGATACAGACATGAGTAAGGCTGGTTATGAGGACTGTGTTAGTTCCCATAGATCTGACAACCATGCTGAAATTGTATCAATGGTACTTGACTTTTCAAAGTCAATAGCTATGAGTTGCTAGATCGTGGTTCCAGTGTCCACAGTGGCTCTTCTGGTCATGATACTCCAGTACTGGTGCTGTGACTAAGGACATCAGTTATGTAGTATGTCATTGTGAACAGATGGCAGAGACTCCTGCAGAGTTTATAGAGGTTCTGTTGTGTGGGCCGCTGAAGAGGAGGTACTGCTGGCCCACCACCACCAGAGGGCGCCCCGCCTGGAGTGCGGGCTCCAGGCACCGGAGGGCGCTGCCGCTGAAGAGGAGCAGCCCAGGTGACAGCTGTCACCCATCACCTGAAACAGCTGACATCCATCAGCTGAGGGGTATATCAGCTGGACGGCATCTCCATCTCATTGCCGAGATATCGTTCTACCAGGAAGGTAACGCACTCAGCCAGTCATCATATTTCTGAGGAATAACCTTTTTGCTTGTGCTTAAGACAGCTGAAGACTGAACTAGATTCATATCGGATAAGTACCCTTCACTGCAATATTGTTTGTGACTAGAGGTGGAGGTGGTGTTTCTACCCTACGTGTTGCTGGGTGCAGCCGCACCCACATCTGACTGTTTCTGTTCCTCGCCAGCAGTACCGGATCCGACGAGCGGAGGCAGTGGCCACCTGGGAGTTCGGGACTTGGCGGCTCCAGTATTCCCCGGGGTTTGGTGGCAGAGGAAATCGGGTGGTTCCGGTTCGACTCGGACGGACGTCTCCTATCGTCGAGCCTGCCCACACGTCACCAGTGGAATTGGTTTATTCTTACAATTGTGATCTGTTGTGTTTGTTGTGCGAATTCACAACAGTAAAACCTTGTTATTTGACTTCTTCATTGTCCGTTCATTTGCGCCCCCTGTTGTGGGTCCGTGTTCCTCACTTTCCCCAACAGGTTCTCAGTTTAAGACCTCTGACCACAGACTCATTGTAGGATTCAGATGAAGTCCCACATGCTTCTGACTCCTCAGTGCTCCAGACACAAACTACTTTGTGTCACGAGCAAATACTTGAGGTAACCTAGATGAGACCTACAACTTGCATTATGAAGGAACCTTAGCAATGACACTTTTGATCCTTTGAGCAGGTGCTTCAGTGCCGGGGACCCCAGCAACTGGTAAAGGCCAAGTGGACACTCACATATCACCAGCCTGGCCCAAATAAATTATTACTTTTTGGAGCTGGACTACTTTTTGGATGAACTGGTGGTCTGCTTGCATGATTACCAATCAGGACCCATGATGGTTCCCTAGTGTGATAGATGCATTGTTTCATGGCACCTGCAGATGCTCCCCGACCTGATCTTATTAATTTCTGCACAACTGACATTTATAATGTTTTTTAAAGAAAAAAAATTACAGTCAGGTGTAAGACAATACAAGATCACACACTTCATCTTCTTTGTCTTTCGGCTGTTCCCATTAGGGGTCGCCACAGCAGATCAATCGTTTCCATCTCACCCTGTCCTCTGTATCTTCCTCTGTCACACCAACCACCTGCATGTCCTCCCTCAGCACATCCATAAACCTCCTCTTTGGTCTCCCTCTTCTCCTCCTGCCTGGTGGCTCCATCCTCAGCATCTTTCTCCCTATATACCCCGGGTCCCTCCTCTGCACATGTCCAAACCATCTCAATCTCGCCTCTCTGACTTTGTCTCCAAACTGTCCCACCTGAGCTGTTCCTCTGATATGTTCGTTCCTAATCTTGTCCATTCTTGTCACTCCCAAAGAGAATCTCAACATCTTCAGCTCTGCCACCTCCAGCTCTGCCTCCTGTCTTTTGTTAGTGCCACCGTCTAACATAGCCGTACAACATAGCTGGTCTCAGTACTGTCTTGTAAACTTTCCCCTTCACTCTTGCTGATATTCTTCGGTCACAAATCACTTCTGCCACCTTTTCGCCACCCACTCCACCCTGCCTGCACTCTCTTCTTCACCTCTCTGCCACACTCTCCATTACTTTGAACAGTTGACCCCAAATATTTAAACTCATCTACTTTCACCAGTTCTACTCCTTGTAACTGCACTATTCCACTGGGCTCCCTCCCATTCACACACATGTACTCAGTCTTGCTTCTACTGACTTTCATTCCCCTTTTCTCCAAAGCATATCTCCACCTCTCTAGACTAGACTCAACTTGCTCTCTACTCTCACTACAGAGAACAATGTCATCTGCAAACATCATAATCCATGGGGACTCCTGTCTGATCTCATCCGTCAACCTGTCCATCACCACTGCAAACAAGAAAGGACTCAGAGCTGATCCTTGGTGTAATCCCACCTCCACTTTGAATGGGTCTGTCTGTTGTGTGGGCCGCTGAAGAGGAGGTACTGCTGGCCCACCACCACCAGAGGGCGCCTGGCCTGGAGTGCGGGCTCCAGGCACCAGAGGGCGATGCCGCCTCACAGGAGCAGCCAGGGTGACAGCTGACGCTCATCATCTTTGACAGCTGTCACCAGTCATCAGGGTCAGTGTTGGTATATCAGCCAGACGACATCTCCACCTCTTTGCCGAGATATCGTTCTACCTTGAAGGTAACGTACCTCAGCTGACTGTGAGACAGTATCCTTTTGTTACTTGAGCGTTGTATTGTGAACTACCTTGCCAACGAGAGGTGGAGGTAGCTTTCCTGCCATACGGTTTGCTGGGTGCAAACGCGCCCTCATTTAACTGCTTTTTGTTCCTCGCCAGCAGTACCAGGTCCGACACGCGGAGGCAGTGGCCACCTGGGAGTTCGGGACTTGGCGGCTCCAGTATTTCCGGGTTCTGGTGGCGGAGGAAATCGTGTGGTTCCGGTTCTGCTTTGGACAGGTGTCTCCTATCTTCGAGCCTGCCCACACGACACCTTTGTGATTTGCCTCCTGTCTAGTGTTGTAATCTGTTGTATTCGTTGTGCACATTCGCAACAGTAAATTGTTGTTATTTGACCTACTCCATTGTCCGTTCATTTGCGCCCCCTGTTGTGGGTCCGTGTACCTACACTTTCACAACACTGTCATTCCGACTGCGCATCTCACCACTGTCACACTATTCTTGTACATGTCCTGCACTACCCTAACATACTTCTCTGCCACTCCAGACTTCCACATACAATACCCCAGCTCCTCTCTTGGCACCCTATCATAAGCTTTTTCTAAGTCCACAAACACACAATGTAACTCTTTCTGGCCTTCTCTGTACTTCTCCAACAGTATTCTCAGAGCAAACATTGCATCTGTAGTGCTCTTTCTCGGCATGAAACCATATTTCTGCTCACAGATCTTCACCTGTTTTCTAAGCCTAGCTTCTACTACTCTTTCCCATAACTTCATGCTGTGACTGATCAGCTTTATGCCTCTGTAGTTACTGCAGCTCTGCACATCACCCTTGCTCTTGAAAATAGGAACCAGCACACTTCATCTCCACTCCTCAGGCATCCTCTCACTTTCTAAGATTTTATTAAACAGTCTGGTTAGAAACTCTACTGCCATCTCTCCTAGACGTTTCCATGCCTCCACTGGAATGTCATCTGGACCAACTGCCTTTCCATTCTTCATCCTCTTCATAGCAGCCCTCACTTCTTCCTTACTAATCTCTTGTACTAATCTCTAAGATATAGTACTTGTACCACACTTCCTTATATATAGATATTAATGTATTATATGGCTCATTATTACATTAAGTAATTGGCTATTTAGCTCAATTACCTCAGCTGGTTCAATTTTGCTTCATGCTGCTGTAATGATGACCAATAGGAGGTGCTGTGCAGTGAGTAAAACTTCACTCTCCAATGCCAAAATATGTTCTAGCAAGAGTTGCTGGAGGAGTTGGGTTTTAGCCTCATGGTTCGAGTGCCTGCCTCCTACATCAGGGATTATGGGTTTGACCCCAGTCAGGGATGAAGTGATGCAGGTTACACTTGCTTAGATTCTGACCACCTGTAGCCAGTTCTGAAATTAGCCTGTTTAGACTTTATGTCAACACATGAAGTATTCCATTTATAGTTGGGTGTCAGTTTGATATCCAGTATTAAAAATTCTGATTAATGCAGTCAGTTTAATATCCCTTCTGCACTGTATTTCTAGAAATAACAACAGCTAAACAATACTCAACTCAACTCAGACTTTATTTATAGACAACATTTAGAACAACAGGGTTGACCAAAATGCTGTACACATTAAAACAAGACAATCAATAAAATGCAGCAATTACAATAAATAAATGATGCTAAAATATATAACACAGTTCTATAAAACAGAGTAAAATAAAATAAAATAGAATACAATTAATTAAAATTAAATTAAAATTTTGCCAGAAGCCCACTTAAACTTGGGCTACAATAGACTACTACACAAATGTATTTTTGTGTTGTGACTTTGGTTCTTTCTTTTAATTTAAATTTATTCATGTCTTCATGTTTGTCAACACACAATACAAATGTAGGCAGCTTATCTGAAATTAGTGAAATTTATAAAAGGACAGCAGGTTTCATGTGGGATGCTCTCCTGATAAATGTGTAAATGGAGGAGAAGAGAAGATCAAAGAAACAAACAGGCAGATCAGAGCACAGCAAGATAATTGAGCATTAAGGAGGGAAAGTCATGCAGGCTGCAGAGTAACACGTCCTCTTATTATATATATATCAGCCGTCTCTCTTCCTCTTATTCACACACACACACACACACACACACACACACACACACACACACACACACACACACACACACACACACACACACACACACACACACACACACACACACACACACACACACACACACACACACACATGATTTGCTCTTTTGCTGACCACTCTGCTTCCATCTCAGTCTCATGATGTCCCTCCCTCTCTTTCACTGTCTCATCACTCTGTAGATGGCCTCTATCCAGAACATCCATACTTCTAATTGTCTTGGCTCGTAATGCCTGCTAAACTCATCTTTATTTCTCTCTGAGTTTGACTCTGGACAACTCTTCCTCCTTCACTCGCATACCTTTTAGCAAAGTGCTTTAGCTGTGTGTTCAGTGAACTTCAAATTCTTTTATTTCTGAACATTCCAAGCTTTCTGGCTCATGCACAGTAAACTGCATGCATAGGCTCTTAAAGATTCACATTATATTAATCCTTTCAGACAGCTTGTATAGGACACACGATGTCTTATGTGCCTTCTCACACCAGCCCAGTCTCACTTTTTTTTTCATGCTCCCGTCACGAAATGAGCCAAATTTTCGAAGCACTGCTTCGATCTACAAATCACTGCTTCGATTGGTTCAAGGTTCAAAGTAAAGCCGCGCTGCAGAAAAGTTGATTATGGACCCACTGCAGGTCTGTAATCAATGTAGAGAAATTATCATTTTCCTGACAAACAAGTGCGCAAGTGCAAAAAAGCCTAGCGGACATGCCTCATGACAAATCGGCCTGACTTCGTTGCAGTCACTGGTTGTCTCTGGGTGAAAACACGACTTTTTTTCGTGTGTGTGTGTTTTTGTTTTTTTTTTGTTTTGTTTTTGTAACGAGTAACGGCATGGCGCATAGAAAATGTATTGGAGTAGAACTATACAATTAACGTTGTAAATGTAGTGAAGTAAAAGTGTAAGTAAGCTGAATTTAAAAAACTCAAGTAAAGTACAAAGTCTCCCAAAACGTACTTAAGTACAGTAGTGAAGTATTTTTACTTCGTTACTATACAACACTGGAAATGTTTAACAAAAAACAAAAAGAGGAGAGGAGAGAAAACAGAGCTCAGAGCACTCAGAATCAGATGACCACTGCACACACACTGAGTGGCCTTTTCTCCCCTAATGCTTGCTTTCACTGGCTCACTCGTATTGATTGATTCTCTCTCACTCCCTATGAAGACACCTGGCTGCTATGCATCTCTCTCTCATTCCTCTTCTCTTCTTCCTTCTCTGAACTCTTCCTCCCTTATTTCCCTTCTGTCATCACTCTATTATCTCTAATGTCTCTCACTCCCTCTCTTTTTCTTCTCTGTTCCTTTCCTTTTCCTACCTTCTTCCCTTGATTGATTTGTCATCTACTCCTCCTCCTTCTGTTCCATCTCTTTTTTGTCAGCACATTTAAAAGAGTTACACTCCTTCCTTTTGATTGATTGATTGATTGATTGATTGATTTAGAAATTCCATACAAAACATAAAAACATGTTAAAACATATGGCTAATACAACTCATGGAATTCCAACACAAGAAAGTCAAATGACTTATTTCCATTGTGGTCCTTACATAAAAAAAATACAATAGGCAACAAGATAAAATGATAAAAACACTAAATAAAAAAAAACACTAAGAAGCAAATAAAATAATACATAGTTCCACAAATTGGCTCGACTGACTTTCGAGAATACTGTTGATTAGAAATGACTAGACCATTCTCTTAAAACAGTTCAGGTTATCTGATGGCAACTGATTGATTCTCACAGGTCTCAGATTAAATATCACCTCTTTGTCTCCTCTCTCTTTTTCTCTAGGCTTTTATTCTCCAGTCATTTCATTTATCCACTCAGCATCCTACATGTGGATGTCTTATAGACAGAAATAAGGTGTTCTTACTGCCATGTGCATTTTTACAATCTGATCTGTCCAAAAGAGTATTGTTCTAGAACTGGGCAGTTTTGTTGTAGTTGTTTGTTTGTTTTTAAAGTTTTCTGGAAAGCTCTTACCTGGCCCTTTGTTCCTGTTCTTGAGTGTTACCAGTGTTTGTAGTTTGGCCTAAACTCTGTATTTACATCCACGAAGACGTCTCCTGATTGTAGACGTCTCCTGATTGACAATGATATGACTGCTAGGGCCCGACCGATATATCGGCCGAAATTTTGCCGATAGAATACCGATAATTTTTCATAAACGGAACAGTTACTGAAATAATGTTTGTCGGCAATGTAAAATGTTCTTGCACCATTTGTCCAGTAGATGGAGCAATGACTCCATTCAAATGAGAGCTGCTTACACCCCTGCTTAAATGTGTTCGGCCCCGTAGTTCGCCGTCACACTGCACTGATCGGCTGACTAAAGCATACAAGTAAGTTTATAAGGATCTATATCCTTATCCTGAACCGATATCTAAGTTGCAGCAACAAGAGGTACATATGTATTTCACAACTCTTTTTAAGGATATGTATTTGCTAATTTCACAAAAGTTTAATTCTTGATTGCATTTTTGAACTTGAAAATTCTTCTTTGTTATAAAGATAATTAATATGAGGACAAAGCTTCAGCTTTTAGCTCATACATTTTTTTGTTAAGGGTCCAAAAAAGAACATTTTATTCATTAAAAAAAAAAAATATCGGCTGATTTATCGGCTATCAGCAAATCGGCCGATTTATCGATTATCGGCATTTTTTTTCATCCAAATATTGTTACCAGCATCGGCCTCAAAAAATCCATATCGGTCGGGCTCTAATGACTACCTCGACCAGGGTGTTCTTGATTTTGCTAGATGATATGAAGGGGTTTTTCTTCACCAGGGAAGAATTCTGTGATCATCCATTGAGCAGAGTTGTAGTCTTACACACCTCTCCGCAGCTTCTCTCCCCCTGCCATCCCCCCAATACCCCATCCCTGTAGAGATGGTGTCTGCTCCCAGACCACCACCAACCAGTAAAAATCTATTTAAGCATAAAAATTCAAAAAGAAAAAATAATATAGGACCTTCAACTGCACCACAGACTAAAACAGTTAAATGTGGTCTATTAAACATTAGGTCTCTCTCTTCTAAGTCCCTGTTAGTAAATGATATAATAATTGATCAACATATTGATTTATTCTGCCTTACAGAAACCTGGTTACAGCAGGATGAATATGTTAGTTTAAATGAGTCGACACCCCCGAGTCACACTAACTGTCAGAATGCTCGTAGCACGGGCCGAGGGGGAGGATTAGCAGCAATCTTCCACTCCATCTTATTAATTCATAAAAAACCCAGACAGAGCTTTAATTTATTTGAAAGCTTGACTCTTAGTCTTGTCCATCCAAATTGGAAGTCCCAAAAACCAGTTTTATTTGTTGTTATCTATCGTCCACCTGGTCGTTACTGTGAGTTTCTCTGTGAATTTTCAGACCTTTTGTCTGACTTAGTGCTTAGCTCAGATAAGATAATTATAGTGGGTGATTTTAACATCCACATAAATGCTGAGAATGACAGCCTCAACACTGCATTTAATCTATTATTAGACTCAATTGGCTTTGCCCAAAATGTAAATGAGTCCACCCACACTTTAATCATACTTTAGATCTTGTTTTGACTTATGGTATGGAAATTGAAGACTTAACAATATTCCCTGAAAACCCCTTTCTGTCTGATCATTTCTTAATAACATTTACATTTACTTTAATGGACTACCCAGCAGTGGGGAATAAGTTTCATTACAGTAGAAGTCTTTCGGAAAGTGCTGTAACTAGGTTTAAGGATATGATTCCTTCTTTGTTATGTTCTCCAATGCCATATATCAACACAGTGCAGAGTAGCTAACTAAACTCTGTGAGTGAGATAGATTATCTCGTCAATAGTTTTACATCCTCATTGAGCACAACTTTGGATGATGTAGCTCCTCTGAAAAAGAGAGCTTTAAATCAGAAGTGCCTGACTCCGTGGTATAACTCACAAACTCGCAGCTTAAAGCAGATAACCTGTAAGTTGGAGAGGAAATGGCGTCTCACTAATTTAGAAGATCTTCACTTAGCCTGGAAAAAGAGTCTGTTGCTCTATAAAAAAAAAGCCCTCCGTAAAGCTAGGACATCTTACTACTCATCACTAATTGAAGAAAATAAGAACAACCCCAGGTTTCTTTTCAGCACTGTAGCCAGGCTGACAAAGAGTCAGAGCTCTATTGAGCCGAGTATTCCTTTAACTTTAATTAGTGATGACTTCATGACTTTCTTTGCGAAATAAAATTTTAACTATTAGAGAAAAAATTACTCATAACCATCCCAAAGACATATCGTTATCTTTGGCTGCTTTCAGTAATGCTGGTATTTGGTTAGACTCTTTCTCTCCGATTGTTCCGTCTGAGTTATTTTCATTAGTCACTTCCTCCAAACCATCAACATGTCTATTAGACCCCATTCCTACCAGGCTGCTCAAGGAAACCCTACCATTAATGAATGCTTCGATCTTAAATATGATCAATCTATCTTTATTAGTTGTCTATGTACCACAGGCTTTTAAGGTGGCAGTAATTAAACCATTACTTAAAAAGCCATCACTTGACCCAGCTATCTTAGCTAATTATAGGCCAATCTCCAACCTTCCTTTTCTCTCAAAAATTCTTGAAAGGGTAGCTGTAAAACAGCTAACTGATCATCTGCAGAGGAATGGTCTATTTGAAGAGTTTCAGTCAGGTTTCAGAATTCATCATAGTACAGAAACAGCATTAGTGAAGGTTACAAATGATCTTCTTATGGCCTCAGACAGTGGACTCATCTCTGTGCTTGTCCTGTTAGACCTCAGTGCTGCTTTTGATACTGTTGACCATAACATTTTATTACAGAGATTAGAGCATGCCATAGGTATTAAAGGCACTGCACTGTGGTGGTTTGAATCATATTTATCTAATAGATTACAATTTGTTCATGTAAATGGGGAGTCTTCTTCAAAGACTAAGGTTAATTATGGAGTTCCACAAGGTTCTGTGCTAGGACCAATTTTATTCACTTTATACATGCTTCCCTTAGGCAGTATTATTAGATGACATTGCTTAAATTTTCGTTGTTACGCAGATGATACCCAGCTTTATCTATCCATGAAGCCAGAGGACACACACCAATTAGTTAAACTGCAGGAATGTCTTACAGACATAAAGACATGGATTACCTCTAATTTCCTGCTTTTAAATTCAGATAAAACTGAAGTTATTGTACTTGGCCCCACAAATCTTAGAAACATGGTGTCTAACCAGATCCTTATTCTGGATGGCATTACCCTGACCTCTAGTAATACTGTGAGAAATGTTGGGAAAGTGTAGGTACACGGACCCACAACAGGGGGTGCAAATGAACGGACAATGGAGTAGGTCAAATAACAACACTTTGCTGTTGTGAATGTGCACAACAAATACAACAGATTACAACAATAGACAAGAGTCAATTCACAAAGGTGTCGTGTGGGCAGGCTCGAAGATAGGAGACGCCTGTCCAAAGCAGAACCGGAACCACACGATTTCCTCCGCTACCAGACCCCGGGAATACTGGAGCCGCCAAGTCCCGAACTCCCAGGTGGCCACTGCCTCCGCGTGTCGGACCTGGTACTGCTGGCGAGGAAGAAAAAGCAATTAAATGAGGGCGCGTTTGCACCCAGGAATCCGTACGGCAGGAAAGCTACCTCCACCTCTCGTTGGAAAAGTAGTCCACAATACAACGCACAAAGTCACAAAAGAATACTCTCAAACAGTCAGCTGAGGTACGTTACCTTCCAGGTAGAACGATATCTCGGCAAAGAGGTGGAGATGACGTCTTGCTGATATACCGATGCTGATCAGATGAGTGGCGACAGCTGTCATAGGTGATGAGTGTCAGCTGTCACCCCGGCTGCTCCTGTGAGGCGGCAGCGCCCTCTGGTGCCTGGAGCCTGCACTCCAGGCAGGGCGCCCTCTGGTGGTGGTGGGCCAGCAGTACCTCCTCTTCAGCGGCCCACACAACAGGACCCCCCCCTCAACGGGCACCTCCTGGCGCCCGACCAGGCTTGTCCGGGTGGCGGCGGTAGAAATCAGCCAGGAGGGCCGGGTCCAGGATGAAGCTCCTCTTCACCCAGGAGCATTCTTCAGGTCCGTACCCCTCCCAGTCCACCAAATACTGGAAGCCCTGGCCCATCCTACGGACATCTAAGAGCCGGCGCACAGTCCAAGCCGGCTCGCCATCGATGATCCGGGCAGGAGGTGGTGCCGGACCCGGAGTACAGAGGGGTGAGGTGTGATGGGGCTTGATCCGGGACACGTGGAAAATGGGATGGATCCGCAGTGAGGCCGGAAGCTGAAGCCTCACTGCGGCTGGACTGAGTACCTTGATGATCTTAAACGGACCGATATACTGGTCCTGCAGTTTAGGGGAGTCCACTTGAAGGGGAATGTCCTTAGTAGACAACCACACTGCCTGCCCTGGCCGGTATGTAGGGGCCGGGTCCGCCGACGGTCTGCATGGGCCTTCGTCCTCATCCGGGCCCTCAGCAAGGCAGAACGGGCGGCACGCCACACCCGACGGCACTTCCGTAGGTGGGCCTGGACCGAGGGCACACCGACCTCTCCCTCAACCACCGGAAACAAAGGAGGTTGGTACCCCAGACACACCTCGAAAGGGGAGAGGCCGGTGGCTGACGACACCTGGCTGTTATGGGCATACTCGATCCAGGCCAGATGGGTACTCCAGGCCGCCGGGTGCGCGGCTGTCACGCAACGCAGGGCCTGCTCCACCTCCTGATTGGCCCGTTCTGCTTGCCCGTTGGTCTGGGGATGATACCCGGATGAGAGACTCACTGTGGCCCCCAGTTCCCGGCAGAAGCTCCTCCAGACTTGCGAGGAGAACTGGGGACCGCGATCGGAGACGATGTCTGTTGGGATCCCATGCAGCCGGACGACGTGGTGGACCAGGAGGTCCGCTGTCTCCTGGGCCGTCGGGAGCTTCAGGAGGGCCACGAAGTGGGCCGCCTTGGAGAATCGGTCCACTATCGTGAGGATGGTGGTGTTGCCCTGGGACGGCAGGAGGCCCGTGACAAAATCCAGGCCGATGTGGGACCAGGGGCAATGGGGCACGGGCAGTCCCGAAGCCCTGCGATGGTCAGCCTTGCCCCTGGCGCAGGTGGTGCAGGCCTGGATATAATCCCGGACGTCGGCCTCTAGGGACGCCCACCAGAAGCGCTGCCGGACAACTGCCACAGTTCTTCGCACCCCTGGATGACAGGAGAGCTTAGAGCCGTGACAGAAGTCCAGGACTGCAGCCCTAGCTTCTGGTGGGACGTAGAGTCTGTTCTTCGGCCCAGTTCCGGGGTCCGGGCTTTGTGCCAGGGCCTCCCGGACGGTTCTCTCTACGTCCCAGGTAAGGGTGGCCACGATAGTGGACTCCGGGATGATGGGTTCCGGTGGATCCGACAACTCCGCTTTGACTTCATCTTCATGTACCCGGGACAAGGCATCCGATCTCTGGTTTTTGGTCCCGGGACGGTAGGTGATCTGGAAGTCAAAATGGCCGAAGAACAGTGACCAGCGGGCTTGCCTGGGGTTCAGCCACTTGGCGGTCCTGATATACTCCAGGTTCCGGTGGTCAGTGAAAACCGTGAATGGCACGGACGTTCCCTCCAACAGATGTCTCCACTCTTCAAGAGCCTCTTTCACCGCAAGGAGTTCTCGATTGCCGACGTCATAGTTCCGTTCGGCCGGGGTCAACCTGCGGGAAAAATAGGCACACGGGTGAAGGACCTTATCGGTCTTCCCGCTCTGGGAAAGCACAGCTCCTATCCCTGAGTCCGAGGCATCCACTTCAACCACTAACTGGCGACTAGGATCGGGCTGCACCAGAACGGGTGCAGACGAGAAGCGCCGTTTCAACTCCTTGAACGCGGCATCGCAACGATCCAACCAGGTGAAGGGGACTTTTGGTGAGGTCAGGGCTGTCAGGGGGCTAACTACCTGACTGTAGCCCTTAATGAACCTCCTGTAAAAATTAGCAAAGCCGAGGAACTGTTGCAGCTTCCTACGGCTGGTGGGTTGGGGCCAGTCTCTCACCGCCGCGACCTTGGCCGGATCAGGAGCGACGGAGTTAGGGGAGATGATAAACCCCAGGAAGGACAAAGAAGTGCGGTGAAACTCGCACTTCTCGCCCTTCACAAACAGCTGGTTCTCTAATAACCGCTGCAGGACCTGACGTACATGCCGGACATGGGTCTCAGGATCCGGAGAAAAGATGAGTATGTCATCCAGATATACGAAGACGAATCGGTGCAGGAAATCCCGCAAGACATCATTAACCAATGCTTGGAACGTCGCGGGGGCGTTTGTAAGACCGAACGGCATGACCAGGTACTCAAAGTGACCTAACGGGGTGTTAAATGCCGTCTTCCACTCGTCTCCCTTCCGGATCCGAACCAGGTGATACGCATTCCTAAGATCGAGCTTGGTGAACATTTGGGCTCCATGCAGGGGTGTGAACACTGAATCCAACAAGGGCAATGGGTATCGGTTACGAACCGTAATTTCGTTCAGCCCCCTGTAATCAATGCATGGACGTAGTCCGCCATCCTTTTTTCCCACAAAAAAGAAACCTGCACCCATCGGGGAAGTGGAATTCCGGATCAACCCGGCAGCTAAAGAGTCCCGGATGTAGGTCTCCATTGATTCGCGCTCAGGTCGTGAGAGGTTGTACAGCCTGCTGGACGGGAACTCAACGCCTGGAACCAAATCAATGGCACAATCGTACGGAGGGTGGGGGGGAAGGGTGAGCGCCAGATCCTTACTGAACACATCCACAAGGTCATGGTACTCCACCGGCACCGTCCCTAGATTGGGCGGGACTCTGACCTCCTCCTTAGCCTGGGAACCGGGAGGAACCGAGGAACCTAAACATACCCGATGGCAGGTCTCGCTCCACTGAACCACTACCCCGGACGGCCAATCGATCCGGGGATTGTGTTTTAACATCCAGGGGAACCCTAAAATCACACGGGAGGTAGCAGGAGTCACAAAAAACTCGATCTCCTCCCAGTGATTTCCTGACACCACCAGAGTTACTGGTGGTGTCTTATGTGTGATTGGAGGGAGTAGGGAGCCATCTAGTGCCCGCACCTGCACAGGCGAGGTAAGCGCCACCAGAGGGAGCCCTATCTCCCTGGCCCATCTGCTGTCTAACAGATTCCCTTCAGAGCCCGTGTCCACCAGTGCTGGGGCCTTCAGGGTTAAATCCTCATAAAAGATTGTAACTGGGAGTCGTGTGGCAATGTGGGTGTGTCCCACGTGAATGTCTCGGCCCACCCCTAGCCCAGTTTCTAGGAGCGGGCGTTGGTGTTTAACCGCTCGGGGCAGTCTCTTACCTGATGCTCTATCGAGCCACAAACAAAACACGCTCCACGGGCCAGCCTCCTCTGTCTATCTGGTGCCCTAAATGTGGCCCCGCTCGTGTCCATAGCTTCGTCAGCAGGGGGAGCTGTAACCACACGGAGCGT
Source organism: Thalassophryne amazonica (assembly GCF_902500255.1). NCBI lineage: Eukaryota > Metazoa > Chordata > Actinopteri > Batrachoidiformes > Batrachoididae > Thalassophryne > Thalassophryne amazonica. Next base: position 59,554,817 of record NC_047107.1, on the reverse strand, counting down.
AGGGGCCGTGGAGCGTGGGGAGGGCGGAACGCGGTCGGAACCGGAAGGGAGAGGGACGGCGCGTGCCCGGCCACGCCCTTCGTCTCTTTCCCGACGGCGTTCTTCTAACCGATTGTCTAATCGTATAACGAGATCAATAAGCCCATCTAAATCCCGCGGTTCGTCCTTAGCCACCAGGTGCTCCTTTAGGACCAACGACAGTCCGTTTACAAAGGCGGCGCGGAGGGCAGTGCTATTCCAGCCGGACCTCGCAGCCGCGATGCGGAAGTCGACTGCATAGGCAGCTGCACTCCGGCGCCCCTGTCTCATTGACAGCAGCACGGCTGAAGCGGTCTCTCCTCTATTTGGGTGATCAAACACTGTTCTGAACTCCCTCACAAACCCATCATATGTCTGAAGGAGCCGTAAATTCTGCTCCCAGAGCGCTGTAGCCCAAGCGCGTGCCTCACCGCGAAGCAGATTTATTACATAAGCTATTTTGCTGGCATCAGTCGCGTACATGACAGGACGTTGTGCGAAGACGAGAGAACACTGCATAAGGAAGTCCGCGCACGTCTCCACACAACCTCCGTACGGCTCTGGAGGGCTTATGTATGCTTCCGGGGAAGGTGGGAGGGGTTGTTGAATGACCTGTGGAACGTCACTGTTATGCACAGGGTCGACAGGAGGGAGAGCCGCAGCAGTGCCCTGAGGGCGCGCTTCCACCTGCGCGGCGAGAGCCTCCACCCTGCGGTTAAGGAGGACGTTCTGCTCGGTCATTAAATCCAACCGAGCCGTGAAAGCGGTGAGGATCCACTGCAACTCACCGATCATTCCTCCTGCGGACGCCTGTGCGCCCTGTTCTTCCATTGGCCGTTCAACAGCCGGTTGACGCCCCTCGGGATCCATGACGATGGCCGAGATATCCTGTTGGGAAAGTGTAGGTACACGGACCCACAACAGGGGGCGCAAATGAACGGACAATGGAGTAGGTCAAATAACAACACTTTACTGTTGTGAATGTGCACAACAAATACAACAGATTACAACAATAGACAAGAGTCAATTCACAAAGGTGTCGTGTGGGCAGGCTCGAAGATAGGAGACGCCTGTCCAAAGCAGAACCGGAACCACACGATTTCCTCCGCCACCAGACCCCGGGAATACTGGAGCCGCCAAGTCCCGAACTCCCAGGTGGCCACTGCCTCCGCGTGTCGGACCTGGTACTGCTGGCGAGGAACAAAAACCAATTAAATGAGGGCGCGTTTGCACCCAGGAATCCGTACGGCAGGAAAGCTACCTCCACCTCTCGTTGGAAAAGTAGTCCACAATACAACGCACAAAGTCACAAAAGAATACTGTCAAAGAGTCAGCTGAGGTACGTTACCTTCCAGGTAGAACGATATCTCGGCAAAGAGGTGGAGATGACGTCTTGCTGATATACCGATGCTGATCAGATGAGTGGCGACAGCTGTCATAGGTGATGAGTGTCAGCTGTCACCCCGGCTGCTCCTGTGAGGCGGCAGCGCCCTCTGGTGCCTGGAGCCCGCACTCCAGGCAGGGCGCCCTCTGGTGGTGGTGGGCCAGCAGTACCTCCTCTTCAGCGGCCCACACAACAAGAAATCTTGGAGTCATTTTTGATCAGGATATGTCCTTCAATGCGCATATTAAGCAAATATGTAGGACTGCTTTTTTACATTTGCGCAATATCTCTAAAATTAGAAAGGTCTTGTCTCAGAGTGATGCTGAAATCTAATTCATGCATTTATTTCCTCTAGGCTGGACTATTGTAATTCATTATTATCAGGTTGTCCTAAAAGTTCCCCGAAAAGCCTTCAGTTAATTCAAAATGCTGCAGCTAGCGTACTGACGGGGACTAGGAGAGAGCATATTTCACCCATATTGGCCTCTCTTCATTGGCTTCCTGTTAATTCTAGAATAGAATTTAAAATTCTTCTTCTTACTTATAAGGTTTTGAATAATCAGGTCCCATCTTATCTTAGGGACCTCTTAGTACCATATCACCCCAATAGAGCACTTCACTCTCAGGCTGCAGGCTTACTTGTAGTTCCTAGGGTTTTTAAGAGTAGAATGGGAGGCAGAGCCTTCAGCTTTCAGGCTCCTCTCCTGTGGAACCAGCTCCCAATTCAGATCAGGGAGACAGACACCCTCTCTACTTTTAAGATTAGGCTTAAAACTGTCCTTTTTGCTAAAGCTTATAGATAGGGCTGGATCAGGTGACCCTGAACCATCTCTTAGTTATGCTGCTATAGACTTAGACTGCTGGGGGGTTCCCATGATGCACTGAGTGTTTCTTTCTCTTTTTGCTCTGTATGCACCACTCTACATTTAATCATTAGTGATTGATCTCTGCTGTCTTCCACAGCATGTCTTTTTCCTGATTCTCTCTTCTCAGCCCCAACCAGTCCCAGCAGAAGACTGCCCCTCCCTGAGCCTGGTTCTGCTGGAGGTTTCTTCCTGTTAAAAGGGAGTTTTTCCTTCCCACTGTCGCCAAGTGCTTGCTCATAGGGGGTCGTTTTGACCATTGGGGTTTTCTGTAATTATTGTATGGCTTTTGCCTTACAATATAAAGCACCTTGGGGCAACTGTTGTTGTGATTTGGCGCTATATAAATAAAATTGACTTGATTTGATTCGATTTGGTTGTCTGTGTTCTTCCCCAGTACATTCCTTCTTCTTCAAATGATACCAAATTGTTCATTTGACCACTCTAAGGTAGGCTTAGAAAACGGGTGAAGATCTGTGAGCAGCAATATGGTTTCATGCTGAGAAAGAGCACTACAGATGCAGTGTATGCTCTGAGATTACTGATGGGGAAGAATAGAGAAGGCCAGGAGGAATTACATTGTGTGTTTGTGGATTAGGAGAAAGCTTATGGCAGGGTACCAAGAGAAGAGTTGTGATATTGTATGAAGATATCTGGAGTGGCAGATAAGTAAGCAAAAAGCATAGCTTTTTCGCAAATGTTGCACCTGTTCCACCTTGTTCATCATGAATAGATGAATAGATGAAATTTCTGATCAAATCCGAGAATCTGTCCGATAAAGGTGTTTTTTTTATCATCACTTGATTCACTTAAAAATGTGCCCATCGTCTCACTCCAGGGGGTCGACACATAGTGCTATGTTTTATTTTTCCACCCACAAACACACTGCCTCACTTTAAATACACAATAAGTCTATTTAAGATCATCTGACTTTCTGCTTGAGAGCATGGAGTCAATAAGAACAGACAGAAAACTCTTACAGCTGCAGGCCTCTGGTGCAGGGGTCAACTCACAGGGGGTTTCCTCAAAATTCTACACATAATACCCCATAATGACAATGTGAAAAAAAAAACATTTTTTGCGATTTATACAAATTTATTAGAAAAAAAAAAAAAGAAATCACATGTACATTCACATTCACAGACTTTGCCATGAAGTTAAAAATTGAGCTCAGGTGCATCCTGTTTCCACTAATCAAACTTGAGACGTTTCTACAGCTGAAATGGAGTCCACCTGGGGTAAATTCAGTTGATTGAACATGATTTGGAAAGGCACATGCCTAAACTGTCTAAACTGAACGATTGGGGGAGAAGGACCTTAGTCAGAGAGATGACGAAAAACCCAATGGTCACTCTATCAGAGCTACAGCATTCCTCTGGAGAGAGGAGAACTTTCCAAAAGGACAACCATCTCTGCAGCAATCCACCAATCAAGCCTGTATGGTAGAGTGGTCAGACGGTAAACCACTCCTTAGTAAAAGGCACATGGCAGCCTGCCTGGAGTTTGCCAAAGGTACCTGAAGGACTCTCAGACAATGAGAAACAAAAGTCTCTGGTCTGATGAGACAAAGACTCGTCTCTTTGGTGTGAATGCCTACACCATCCCTACAGTGAAGCATGGTGGCAGCATCATGCTGTGGGGATGTTTTTCAGTGGCAGGAACTGGGAGACAAGTCAGAATTGAGGGAAAGATGAATGCAGCAATGCAGCAAGAGACATCCTGGATGAAAACCTGCTCCAGAGCGCTCTTGACCTCAGACTGGGACGACGGTTCAACTTTCGGCAGGATAATGACCCTAAGCACACAGCCAAGATACAGTGCAGCAAATAAGTATTTGATCCACTGTTGATTTTGCAAATTTTCCCACCTACAAAGAATGGAGAGTCTGTAATTCTTATCATAGGTACCTTGAGAGACAGAAAAAAAAAAATCAGAAAATCACATTGTATGATTTTTAAATAATTAATTTGCATTTTATTGCATGAAATAAGTATTTGATCATTTACCAACCAGCAAGAATTCTGACTCTCAAAGACCTGTTAATTTTTCTTTAAGAAGCCCTCCTATTCTGCACTCTTTACCTGTTTAAAGTTGTTACCTGTATAAAAGACGCCTGTCCACACACTCAATCAATCACACTCCAACCTGTCCACCATGGCCAAGACCAAAACGCTGTCTAAGGACACCAGGGACAAAATTGTAGACCTGCACAATGCTGGGATGGACTACAAGACAACAGGCAAGCAGCTTGGTGAGAAGGCAACAACTGTTGGTGCAATTATTAGAAAATGGAAGAAACACAAGATGGCTGTCAATCTTCCTCAGTTTTGGGTTCCATGCAAGATCTTGCCTAGTGGACTAAGGATGATGCTGAGAAAGCTCAGAACTACACTAGAGGACCTGATCAATGACCTGAAGAGAACTGGGACCACAGTCACAAAGATTACATTAGTAACACACTACACCATCATGGTTTAAAATCCTGCAGGGCAGCAAGGTCCCCCTGGTCATCCGATTGAACATGTTTAGAGAGATCCAAAAATGTCTGTGCACCGATGCTCCCCATCCAGCCTGATGGAGCTTGAGAGGTGCTGTAAAGAGGAATGGGCAAAACTGCTCAAAGATAGGTGCACCAAGCTCATAGCATCATATTCAAGAAGACTTGAGGCTGTAATTGCTGCCAAAGGTGCATCAAAGTATTGAGCAAACGGTGTGAAGACTTATGTACATGCAATTAATTCTTAGTTTTTTTATTTTTAATGAATTTGCAAAAATTTCAAGAATACTTATATACATGTGATTTCTTAGGTTTTTATTTTTAATAAATTTGCAAAAAAAAAAAACTTTTTTCATGTTGTCATTATGGGGTGTTGTGAGTAGAATTTTGAGGGGGAAAAATAAATTTACTCCATTTTGGAATAAGGCTGTAACATGAAATGTGGAAAAAGTGAAGCACTGTGAATAGTTTCTGGATGTACTGTACTTCATCTATTCAGGTGCACAGAGAAATGATTGGACAGAAACAGTCTGTCAACATGGGAAAATGATTGAGCACAACAAGAAAAACAACCCACAGTAGAATAATGGTAAAACTCAAAATATGTGCCACTACCTACTTTTTGGGTCCCTGACTCAAATGCATCTGGCAAAAAGTGATACAAACAGTTATCAGATACTACACTGTGTGATGCTGAGTCACATTTGAGAACAAACTTAATTTTCTGCCTTTTTCACCCAGAGATGAATGCTCTATCTTTTTAATGATGCTGTCATTAACGTCTACTTAAGCTAAATGAGGACTGTTTGTCTGCTTTGTTCAGTACAAGTAACAGAAATTATCCCTGCTCTGATAAAAACAGTTTAGTCTCAGTGCCATAGGCTTGTCTAATCATATCTGCCTCAGTATCACAATCATTTCGTACATACAGATGCATCTAAAAACAAGATTATGAAAAAGTTCAGTATTTTTTTTTTGTCAGTTATTTCAGAAAGTAAAAATGTTATATGTTTTAGACTCATTACATATAAACTAAAATATTTCAAGAATTATTTTAGTTTTGACAGTTACTACCTCCATCTGTAAAAAATAGAACAGTTGTCTATTTTATACAATCTATAATATTGTAATATTTCATAAGATCAATTAAAAAATTATTTATTATGCAGAAATGTTTGTACGTCCATTTTGTGCACTCTGTACTTGGTTAGAGCTCATTTTGCATGAATTAATGGTGGTACGGAGGTGATCAGTCTGTGGCAATGCTGAGGTGTTGTGGAAGCCCAGGTTGCTTTGACAGAGGCTTCCACCACATCTGTTTTGTCGGGTCTCTGGTGCCTCTCTTCTTCTTCTTGACAATAACCCACAGAGCAGCCAAGTTGGCTGGTCATTCAAGTACAGTAATACCATCATCAGTGAAATGGTTACTAGTAGTTTTAGCACTGTGAGCAGGTGCTAAGTCCTGCTGTAAAAGGAAATCAATTCAGTTCATTTTATTTTATTTGCATAGTGTCGAATCACAACAGTGCTACCTCAAGACTCTTCATACAAGTAAGGTCAAACCTTCCCAACCCCCACTAGAGAAAGCACACAGGTGACGGTGGTAAGGAAAAACTCCCCCTGGTGATAATGAGGAAGACACCTCAAGCAGACCAGACTCAGAGGGGTGACCCACTGCTTAGGCCATTCTATTTTTTACAAAATTTCAAAATAATTTCTGAACAAACAGAAGAAACAGAACACAGAAACAGAAAAACAGAAGAGCAACAAAAACAGATTCCACAATTGAAACACACAAACAAACAAAAACAGTTCATCTTGGGTCTTTAACCTATGTGTGTCCATGTTCAGCACTGGCAGGCCCATAAGAGGTATGGCTTTTACTTATTGGTGCAACAGGCAGAGCATCCTGATGAAATCAGCATCTTTATAAAGCTTGCCTGCAGATGGAAGCATGAGGTACTGTAAAATCTCCTGGCAGACAGCTGCATTGACTTTGTGCTTTGATACAACACAGAGAACCAACACCTGCAGATGACATAGCTCCCCAAATCAAAACCGACGGTGGAAATTTCACACTGGACTTGAAGCATTTTGGATTATTTGCCTCTCCACTCTTCCTCCAGACTTTGGGATGTTGATTTCCAAATTAAATTCAAAATTTATTTTCATCTGAAAACAGGAACTTGTATCACTGTGCAACAGTCCAGTTGTTTTTCTCCTTCACTAATGTAAGATGCTTCGGTAACACTTTACTTGAAGGTATCGTCAATGTTTATGATGAGGTTATGTAAATGTTTATGACTGCTGTCATTAAGTGCCATCTGGTTTTTGTAATGACAAGTTGACATGTTGGCATACAACCGAAGACCACAAAGGCCAAAGACAACTTCTGGTCATGTCACTTTGATTAATGTCAAGTTGTCATAATCAAGACAATCCACAAAATGCCAGCTCATAGCGCCTGACTCCTGGAGAAACTGCAAACAGAAGCTGTGGAGATCTGTGTGCAAGTTGGTGGACCCATCTGCTTTGGTTCCTTGTCCAGAACAAAAGAGGGATCATCTTCTCATCATCAGAATCCTCACTGTCTGACAACACGCTGCACGCTCCATCTTACTCCAATTAAAAAAAAAAAAAAACGCTGGTGTGCTGTGGTCACTGCTCATCCCAGTCTCACACTTTTTTCATGCTCCCAGCACGGAATGAGTCAAATTTTCATGACAGGGTTTTTTAAACTAAATATTACTAACTCTACTCCAACCCCCAACCCTAACCTTAACCATAACCTAATCGTACTCCTTCCCCTCACCCTAACCATACCCCCCCCCCCCCCCCCCCCGCGCTTCTCTTTTAATTTCATGCAGCCATCACGGAATGAATGAGAATGAATTTGTGCTGCTGTGACAAAAATGAGGCACTTTTTGTCACAATATCACAAACCAATAGATTAATGTATATTTCGTGCTCCTGAATCATGACTTGCCGTGAGACCAGGTTGCACTGCTGTATCACTGTATTACGTTACTAAGCCATATACAGTATACTGATTTATAACAAAAAACTGTCAAAAGGGTGAATATATATGAGGTCTATTAGAAAAGTATCCAACCTTATTTTTTTCATAAACCATATGGATTTGAATCACGTGTGATTGCGTCAGACAAGCTTGAACCCTCGTGCGCATGCATGAGTTTTTCCACGCCTGTCAGTTGTGTCATTCGCCTGTGAGCAGGATTTGAGTGAGGAGTGGTCCAGCCCCCTTGTCGGATTTTCATTGTCAGGAAATAGCAGAATGATTTGGGCTTTTTTTCCATCAGAATTTTTTCAGAAACTGTTAGAGACTGGCAGCTGGAAACCATTAGAAAAATTTATCTGGCTTTCGGTGAAAATGTTACGGACTTGGTAGAGAATAAGGAGTGCTACTGTCGCTTTAAGGACGGCCCCCAGCGGCTGTGGGGCGTGCCGCGCTCGGAAGCCGCCATCGACAGGCTGAACGACCATTTCATTTCTAAATGGATGGCTGTCTGGATCCGTGACCATCGTGTGCCATTTCTCTGGTTATCACAAGAGCTGGACATCAACCATTTTCCGGCAGATTTCACTTTTAACAAGAGAGTTTGTCATGGAAAGAAGAGCGGAGGCTTTGCGCGTCACAATGGATTCGCTACTGGAGCGAGACAAAACCACCTCCGTTTTGGTCTCACAGGACGGCTTTGAGAGGGCGTTCAGACAGCTGTCGTTGGTTTTTCCATCGATTGATTATCCGAGAAATTGTGGATGTGCCTGGACATTCCAGAACATTAATAAACTTTTTCACAATATTTCCATTCTTTCAGATGCACTTGTATTACGTGCTTGACATGAAGTGGCTGCAATTGTCATACAGTGATCTATAAGCTCAGCCCCGCAAATTTGTACAACAGAGGCATTTCCGTTTTGTCTTAGGACTTCTGGTGAGCGGTGTTTTCAATATAGAACAATGGAAGATATTCCATGGGTAGAAACAAAAACCTTTTTGAAAAGCTCAACGGGATCAACTCTGGCTCACCACGGGTCATAACAGAGCAGGAAGATGACATGAAAAAGTGGCCCTCGATTATTTTTAACTACTTTGTGTTGTTACTCGGCGTGGATGGTTTGGCTATGAGGAACTACAAGCTTTCCACCGCACAGCACCGCTGAGGCTTATATAAGAGCACAATCAAGTTAAAATACTACTTGCCAAGTAGTATCACCGTAATGCCAAGATTATGTAACGTTAATATAAATATGGTGTTATTTCATGCAGTGTTTGGTTGTATCAAACACCAGAAAATGAGTAAATAAGATAGCAGCTAACGCTACAAACACAGCTTACCCATTTGTCTCACTAGCATCCGCCGTGGCTTCTTCAACGGAGCGTTATAGATCCAGTGGTGTGGGTTTTTTCTCCATAAAATAAAAAGAACAGACATAGGGATGGTTCGGTGGATTTTTCAAATTCAGCACCTTTAGCCGTCTTTCAATGGAGGAGGGAACAAATTAAATGCTGGTCCACAGCACTCAGATCTCTGCTTTCCATGTTCAATACATTGTTCTGAAAGCGATAGTTTCCTCTTCTTCCAGTTGCTGTGGCACTCATGAACTGAACAATTAATGCTACTCATGTTTGGACATTTCTCGCGTACTGTGTTCCCACGTAGCTAATCATTGACTCAGTGGCAAACCGGAAGTTGCTTGACAAAATGGAGCTGCCCACACTGACTTCCTGAATAAGGTGAATATGGTCAGTGACAACTTTTCCTAAGCAGGTCGATTCAGTTTCATGCAGGATAGTTCATCCACTCACTGAGATGAAGCATGAAGCAAGGTATTGAGGAAACAGTTGTAGATTTTAATCCACGCACCCAAGCCTCCGGCTCTAATAAGCACCACCCAGCACGTCGAAAATGTGCGTTAATCAATTGTGAGAATCTAGGTGACTTAGTTTATTAACCTTAGCTAGCTTTGTAACTTCAAGATGGTTTAGTGCATTGTGGCTTCATTTGTCACACACAGGTCAATCCGTTTTTGCTCATGCTCAGTCTCTTTACTGATTTATGGTTTGGCCAGGAGTTAGGCAGAGTCAGACACTGCTAACATGGTGACAACTATTAACCTACGGGTGATGTCGCAGAGGGTTTGTCCAGTAAACATGTCCAGCTCTCCACAAGTTCTTTTATACTCACTCGACTGGTAAGCACTGAAAGCCGAGATAGACATGTCCCAACTTGTCCTCTAACACTCCGAAACGGAGGTGTTCCTTTGTCTCGCTTCATCAGCGAATCGGTCGTGACGCGCGAAGCCTCCGCGTGGCTTTCCATGACAAAATCTCTTGTTAAAAGTGAAATCTGCCAGAAAATGGCTGATGTCCAGGTCTTGTGATAACCAGAGAAAGAGCACACGACGGTCTCGTATCCACAGAGCCATCAGCTTAGAAATGATCCAGTGGTTTGTGCCGCATCGTCGCAGCTCGCAGCGCGGCGCACCGACCGTCCTTTAAAGGGGTCCTTAAACCTGTAGTTAAAGTCCTTATTCTCTGTGAAGCCCGTAAAATTTTCACTGAAAGCCAGATAAATTTTTCGAATGGTTTCCAGGTGCCAGTCTCTAACAGCTTCTGAAAAAATTCTGATGGAAAAAAAGTCCTTTTCATTCCGCCATTTCCAGACAATGAAAATCCGACGAGGGGGCGGGACCACTCCTTCCACAAGGAGTGCTCACAGGTGAATGACGTCACCGACAGGCGTGGAAAAACTCACGCATGCGCACGAGGGTTCAAGCATGTCTGACGTAAAAACATATGAATGAAATCCATATAGTTTTTGAAAAAATAAAAAGGTACGATACTTTACGGACAGACCTCGTATTAAAGCATTTTTGTTCATGTATGTGCTTGCAGACAGATGTGTCAGAGGGCCCCAACATTCATGCTGTTTTGGGTGGACTAGAGGCGGATACGGACACTGTGGCTTCAACACTGTGCTTAGCTCTACATTTCAGCCAGGTGAGATTCCTGCATGGTTGAACTTTAGCTTTGCATTGGCTCCACAGAGCAGAGAAAGTAATTCCAAGCCTGATGGATTCCATGTGTCTCTCTGTGCTTCAGAAGGATTTATCAGGTAGATTGTGTGTACCGCTGTTGTGCAGTAGGCGATGCAAAGCTGTGTTACCAAGAGGCATAGTGAGGTTTCTGCGAAGGATGAAAGTATGTGAGAGTTTGCTGCTTTGGAGGAAAGATGTAGACCTTCTCAAGATTCATCACAATGGCAAACTCTCATTAACACTACTGAGAGATGGACTGCTAGATAGGTAAAAACACCTCTGTACGCACGTGATGTCAAAATACATGCACAACCAATACTCAATTCAAAATTTGTAAATATATTTGCTATTTGATAGAAGGTTGGATTAGGGAAACATTTAGGGCCCTATCTTACACCTGATATGCAGCACATAGCACAACTTGCAGTAGATGCAGTGTAGCATGTAGGGAAGCACAGCGCAATGCATAGCAGTGTGTTGCACAGCAGGCAGATGGTATAGTGTGCATCATACAGTGCATCGTGCAGTGTATCGTGCAGTGCATCATGCAGTGTATTATGCAGTGCATCGTGCAGTGTATCACGCAGTGTATCGCGCAGTGCATCGTGCAGTGTATCAGTGTATTGTGCAGTGTATCGTGCACTGTATTGTACAGTGTTTCATGCAGTGTATTGTGCAGTGCATTGTACAGTATATCGTGCAGTGTATCGCGCAGTCCATCGTGCAGTGCAGTAGCTGCACTGTCATACATCCCGTCATTGTTGTTTTCCAACTGATACAGATATTTTCACTTATTTTTTATTTGCTATATAGCAAAAGTACGTGTTCACGAGTGGGTAACTTGGTCTTTAAATGAGGTGCAGTCAGGTGCAGTGCTGTCATGAGGCTGCAGAAAGCGATTGCATTATAGACCAACAAAAACCTGGTCTAAAGTCAAGTGTAATGTTTTTCCTGCTATTTATATGGTGCAATATTTCAAAATGAAATAAAGTCAAGGTGCATGTAGATTCTGCTTGCGGGCACAGGCTCATACAGTAGTGTTCAGAATAATAGTAGTGCTATGTGACTAAAAAGATTAATCCAGGTTTTGAGTATAATTCCTATTGTTACATGGGAAACAAGTTACCAGTAGATTCAGTAGATTCTCACAAATTAAACAAGACCAAGCATTCATGATATGCACACTCTTAAGGCTATGAAATTGGGCTATTAGTAAAAAAAAAAAAAGTAGAAAAGGGGGGTGTTCACAATAATAGTAGCATCTGCTGTTGACGCTACAAACTCAAAACTATTATGTTCAAACTGCTTTTTTAGCAATCCTGTGAATCACTAAACTAGTATTTAGTTGTATAACCACAGTTTTTCATGATTTCTTCACATCTGCCAGGCATTAATTTTGTTGGTTTGGAACCAAGATTTTGCTGGTTTACTAGTGTGCTTGGGGTCATTGTCTTGTTGAAACACCCATTTCAAGGGCATGTCCTCTTCGGCATAAGGCAACATGACCTCTTCAAGTATTTTGACATATCCAAACTGATCCATGATACCTGGTATACGATATATAGGCCCATCACCATAGTAGGAGAAACATGCCCATATCATGATGCTTGCACCACCATGCTTCACTGTCTTCACTGTGAACTGTGGCTTGAATTCAGAGTTTGGGGTCATCTCACAAACTGTCTGCAGCCCTTGGACCCAAAAAGAACAATTTTACTCTCATCAGTCCACAAAATATTCCTCCATTTCTCTTTATGCCAGTTGATGTGTTCTTTGGCAAATTGTAACCTCTTCTGCACGTCTTTTATTTAACAGATGGACTTTGCGGGGATTCTTGCAAATAAATTAGTTTCACACAGGCATCTTCTAACTGTCACAGCACTTACAGGTAACTCCAGACTGTCTTTGATCATCCTGGAGCCTTTGCCATTCTGGTTATTCTTCTATCCATTTTGATGGTTGTTTCCCATTTTCTTCCACGCATCTCTGTTTTTTTTTTTGTCCATTTTAAAGCACTGGAGATCATTGTAGATAAACAGCCTATACTTTTTTGCACCTGCGTGTAAGTTTTCCCCTCTCCAATCAACTTTTTAATCAAACTACGCTGTTCTTCTGAACAATGTCTTGAACGTCCCATTTTCCTCAGGCTTTCAAGGAGCAAAGCATGTTCAACAGGTGCTGGCTTCATCCTTACATAGGGGACACCTGATTCACACCTGTTTGTTCCACAAAATTGACGAACTCACTGACTGAATGCCACACTACTATTAGTGTGAACACCCCCTTTTCTACATTTTTTTTTTTTACTAATAGCCCAATTTCATAGCCTTAAGAGTGTGCATATCATGAATGCTTGGTCTTGTTGGATTTGTGAGAATCTACTGAATCTACTGGTACCTTGTTTCCCATTAACAATAAGAAATATACTCAAAACCTGGATTAATGTTTTTAGTCACATAGCACTACTATTATTCTGAACACTACTGTAAGTGCTTATTTTTCTGCTCTTCACTCATCAACATAAAACTAAACAGAATTAAAAGCAAAAGTAAAAAAAAAATAAAATAAAAGTAGAAATTAATGGAATAATACAAAACCTTTATGACTCTGATTGCACCACGTTTTATGATGTTTTTCTTCAGCCCCTAGCTTGCAGGTGGGAAAACACAACTATGAGTCTGTGCAGATGCTGCTTGCTACCCCCCAGTTCAATCCTCTGTGTTGCTTATTGCAAGAGATTTTCTACATGTTCAAATCAAATCCTAAGACAGGTGCAACTGTATGAAGTATGAGAATCCATTTTACCAAATATAACCCCTTTAAGCATGTCTAAAGGTTTTGCACAGCAATGTACATGCAGACACAGACAGACACACCGGATTGAACTGGAGCAACTGTATTTGTTGATGCTAAAGTGTGTGTCTGAGTGTGCATTTCCATCCAATGTGTGTTTATCACTTAAATCTCCAAGAGGAGATGTGCGTATGCAAATTCTCCACAATCAATGCTTTTGCCCCTGCAACCATCAATTTTTTTCTTCACCTTCCTTTTCTCTCTTTCACAGCTCTGAGTACCACATTTTGGAGTCCAGCATCCAGCGAGTGGTCCATTACAATCAGCAGCAGGAAGCAGCAGATGATGGGGCATCGTCTGCAGTGAGGACAGTCGCCAGGGAGATTCTTCAAGAGCCAGTGGAGCGCGTCGGAGTGGCGCTGGGGGAGACACTCGGAGGTGAGGGAGAAGCCCCCCAGGAGGAGTAATGGGGCGATGAAGGAGGACACACACAAATCCCCTGACATGACTCGCTTAACACCCACCCGGAGAGATGGAGAAAGAGATGAGGGGTGGTGAGTGTGAGTAAGGAGGAGTGCAGAGAGACAGCATCCCATAACATGGGCTCTTAAAGAAAAATTATTTAAGTTTACATTATTTTGTTTAGGTAATTTTTTTGAGATAGCATGGTGACATTTGTATGCCAAAAAAAAAAGATGTCCAGAAATAAGTTATATGGAGTAGTAAGTGTCATGCACATGTTTGCCTTCTTGCCATGTCAATCAGACAGCTGTCAGTTTTAAGCAGCCATGTAAACATGGGATAAGAGTTCCCATGGGATAAAAAAGCTTTTCAACCTACCATCCCTGCTTCTGAAGACCAGGCACCTAAGTGGCTCTACTTTACTCTGTTCTACTCTTCCTTTTTTAGATATTTGGATATACCTTAGTATACACTAGTAGAGTTCTACCTTAGAAATGGAATATATTCTAGAAGACATGCCTTACTGAATTTTCATGGGTCAGCAGATAAGACTAATTTGTATTCAGTGAACACTCTTTTCTCATCCTGTTGTTTCCGACCCTTTCCTATCCTAGTCTACCATATCATAGCCTATATTAACAAAAAAATTGCCTGCGTTAGATTAGCACTGACAATGTTAAGGGCCCCTTCACACATAGTACGTATAAGTACAAATCAGGTGAATCACGGTGAAACAGCTCGTATGAGCGAACCACTAAAACATAGAGCCGATGTCGGGAGGGACACAGGTTTGGGCAGGCGTGAACGACCCCACTGCAACGGTTTCGTGCATGAGTGTGAATGAAACCGTCGCAGCGGGAAGACAATGTGAGCAGCTGGAGCATGTGTAACCACATCGTGCAGCTGCTGTGGAAAAAAAATACATGCCACCCATGGAATTCGAACCTGCAATTTACAAAAGCTCTGATAGCCAGCCAGAAGCTTTACCACTGCGCTACCATAGCTGTCCTATAAAAGGTGTGTAAAATGCCTGAAATCAACAAGGAGATAAACGTATTTATCCCTTGGAGTCGAATGACATGCCCTTGCATCAAAAGTCACATGACCTAATTAAGCTGATGTAACACACAATCTGCTCCACTCTGAGTGTCTGTTTGAATGTGTGTTGAAAGTGGAGACTTCAACCTCCACACCACTTTTTCTTTTTCAAAATCTTTTTATTAAATTTCCCAAAGCGAACATATATACATATGCATATAAATACATACGAGGTCTGTTAGAAAAGTATCATACCTTTTTATTTTTTTCAAAAACTATATGGATTTGATTCATATGTTTTTACGTCAGCCAAGCTTGAGCCCGTAAAATTTTCACCGAAAGCCAGATAAATTTTTCGAATGGTTTCCAGCTGCCTGTCTCTAACAGTTTCTGAAAAAATTCTGATGGAAAAAAAGCCAAAATCATTCCGCCATTTCCTCGCAATGAAACAACGATGAGAGAGGTGGACCAGTGCTCACTCAAAGCCTACCCACAGGCGAATGACGCAACCGACAGGCGTGGAAAAACTCACGCATGCGCACAAAGGTTCAAGCTTGGCTGACGTAAAAACATATGAATCAAATCCATATAGTTTTTGAAAAAAATAAAAAGGTACGATACTTTTCTAACAGACCTTGTACATACACACAATTACATATATATATATATATATATATATATATATATATATATATATGTATATATTGTTGTGTGGGCCGCTGAAGAGGAGGTACTGCTGGCCCACCACCACAAGATGGCGCCCTGCTTGAAGTGTGGGCTTCAAGCACGAGAGGGCGTCGGCTTTGCTGGAGGTGACAGCTGTCATTAATCAACACAAGCTGTCACCCATCACCACCACTACAAAGACCGGACTGCAACTCCACCTCCTCGCCGAGAAATCAACTACCATTCAGGTAATTTCTCTGCTGACTGACACTTTGTGTGTAATAACCTGAACTTCTGTTGCAGCCGTTTTCCTGGAGTGTGTCCTTATCTGAGGGATTGGCGTTTGGTGTGACAGCGACGGCTTCGCCTCACACCCCAACCCAGATAAGTGGTTGACCAGGAGCTGCACGAGTGTGTGTGATTGGAGGTGGAGGTTTTCCCTCCTTTACTTAATACAGACTGTGGGATTACTGAGTGTGCGAACTCACACTCATCTGGACTGTCTCTGTTCTCTGCCAGCAGTACCGGGTCTGACTGCTGAAGACAGCGGCCACCTGGGGCGCAGGGCTTGGCGGCTCCGGTGTTCTTCAGCTCCGTTGGTGTTGGAAGCTGTGTGGGGATCCGGCTCTTCTCTCTCCAGGCGTCTTCTATCGTCGAGCCTGCCCACACGTCACCTGGTGTATGATTGACAGTCCACCATATTGTTATTGTCTGTACGTTGTTGTGCGATTCACAACATTAAATTGTTAATTTTTGGCTTATCCATTGTCCGTTCATTAACGCCCCCTGTTGTGGGTCCGTGTCACGACACTTTCACAACAGGATTTCTCGGCCAGCGTCATGGATCCCGAGGGGCATCAACCATCGCTTGAACAGCCAATGAGAGAGCGAGGTGCACAGGCAGGAGGCGTGGTGGGTGAGCTGCAACACATCTTAACCGCCTTTGCCGCTCGGTTGGACTTAGTTACCGAGCAGAGCAGTGTTCTCAATCGCAGGATAGAGGCTCTCACCGCCCAGGTGGAAGCGCATGATCAGGGCGCTGCTGTAGCACCTCCTCCTGCTGACCGTGTGCCAGAAACAGACATTCCGCTGGTCGTTCAACGACCCCCCCCACCTTCCCCTGAAGCATACATAAGCCCTCCGGAGCCGTACGGAGGCTGTGTGGAGACGTGCGCGGACTTCTTGATGCAGTGCTCGCTCATCTTTTCACAGCGTCCCGTCATGTACGCGTCAGACGCCAGCCGGGTGGCTTACGTTATAAACTTGCTTCGAGGAGATGCACGCGCCTAGGCTACGGCGCTTTGGGAGCAGAATTCATGGCTCCTAACAGTTTATACTGAGTTTGTGAGGGAGTTCCGACAGGTGTTCGACCACCCTCATAGAGGTGAGACCGCTTCAAGTGTGCTGCTGTCGATAAGACAGGGGTGTCGGAGCGCAGCAAAGTATGCAGTCGACTTCCGCATCGCGGCAGCGCGAGCCGGCTGGAATGCTGTTGCGCTCCGTGCCGCCTTTGTAAACGGACTGTCTCTGGTCCTCAAGGAGCACCTGGTGGCGAAGGACGAGCCGCGGGATTTAGATGGGCTTATCGACCTGGTTATACGGTTAGACAACCGATTAACAGAACACAGACGGGAGCGAGACGAAGGGCGTGGTCAGGCACAAGCCGTCCCTCTTCCTCCCGGGTCTGAAAGGGAGCCGACTTCCCCACGCTCCACTGCCAGGGCTCTCCACGTGACAACAGCTCCCCCTGCTGACGTTGCTATGGAAACGAGCAGGGCCAAAAAACGATCAGATCAGAGACAAAGGAGGCTGATCCGTGGAGAGTGTTTTCTCTGTAGCTCAACTGAGCACACACAGAGAGAATGCCCCAAACGATCAAAACAGCAGCACTCGTCCTTAGAGACTGGGCTAAGGGTGGGTCACAATACCCACGCGGGGAGACCCCGTAAATCTGCACAAATCCCAGTCACGATCCTGAGTGAGGATTTAACCCTTCACGCCCCAGCACTGGTGGACACGGGGTCGGAGGGAAATCTGCTGGATAGCAGATGGGCAAAGGAGGTTGGGCTCCCTCTAGTGGCCTTACCGTCACCATTGTCGGTGCGGGCACTAGATGGCACCCTTCTTCTACTAATCACACACCAGACTCAGCCAGTGACATTGGTGGTGTCTGGGAATCACAGGGAGGAGATTGTGTTTTATGTAACACCTTCTACCTCCCGAGTGATATTGGGTTTTCCATGGGTGTTAAAACACAATCCCCGGATTGATTGGCCGTCTGGGGTTGTGGTTCAGTGGAACGAAACCTGCCACCGGGAGTGTTTAGGATCCTCGGTTCCACCCGGTGTGACAGCTAAGGAGGAGGTTTTAGTCCCCCCCAATCTGGCGGCGGTGCCAGCCGAGTACCACGACCTTGCTGACGTCTTCAGCAAGGATCTGGCACTCACGCTGCCCCCGCACCGTCCGTACGATTGTGCCATTGATTTGATACCGGGCGCTGAGTACCCGTCCAGCAGGCTGTACAACCTCTCACGTCCGGAACGCGAATCAATGGAGACCTACATCCGGGACTCGTTAGCTGCCGGGTTGATCCGGAACTCCACCTCCCCGATGGGTGCTGGTTTCTTTTTTGTGGGCAAGAAGGACGGCGGACTCCGTCCATGCATTGATTACAGAGGGCTGAACGAGATCACGGTTCGTAACCGATACCCGTTACCTGTGTTGGATTCAGTGTTCACGCCCCTGCATGGAGCCCAAATTTTCACGAAATTGGATCTTAGGAATGCTTATCACCTGGTTCGGATCCGGGAGGGAGACGAGTGGAAGACAGCATTTAACACCCCGTTAGGTCACTTTGAGTACCTGGTCATGCCGTTCGGCCTCACCAATGCGCCCGCGACGTTCCAAGCATTGGTTAAAGACGTCTTGTGGGACTTCCTGCATCGGTTTGTCTTCGTATATCTAGACGATATGCTCATTTTTTCTCCGGATCCTGAGACCCATGTTAAGCATGTACGTCAGGTCCTACAGCGGTTGTTGGAGAACCGGCTGTTTGTGAAGGGCGAGAAGTGTGAGTTCTACCGCTCTTCTTTGTCCTTCTTGGGGTTCATCATCTCCTCCAACTCTGTCGCCCCTGATCCGGCCAAGGTTGCGGCGGTGAGAGATTGGCCCCAACCAACGAACCGTAGGAAACTACAACAGTTCCTCGGTTTTGCAAATTTCTATCGGAGGTTCATCAAGGGTTACAGTCAGGTAGTTAGCCCCCTGACAGCCCTGACCTCCACAAAAGTCCCCTTCACCTGGTCGGATCGGTGCGAAGCCGCGTTTAGGGAGTTGAAACGCCGGTTCTCAACTGCACCAGTTCTGGTGCAGCCCGATCCCAAGCGCCAGTTTATTGTTGAAGTGGATGCCTCTGACTCAGGGATAGGAGCCGTGCTATCCCAGAGCGGGGAGTCCGACAAGGTTCTCCATCCATGTGCCTACTTTTCCCGCAGGTTGACCCCAGCTGAACGGAACTATGACGTCGGCAATCGGGAACTTCTTGCGGTGAAGGAGGCTCTTGAAGAGTGGAGACACCTGTTGGAGGGAGCGTCGGTACCATTTACAGTTTTCACGGACCATCGGAACCTGGAGTACATCCGGACCGCGAAGCGTCTGAACCCCAGGCAAGCCCGCTGGTCGCTGTTCTTCGGGCGTTTTGACTTCCGGATCACCTACCGCCCCGGGACAAAGAACCAACGATCTGATGCCCTGTCCCGGGTGCACGAAGAGGAGGTCAAGACCGAGCTGTCAGACCCCCCTGACACCATCATCCCCGAGTCTACTGTCGTGGCCGCCCTTACCTGGGACGTGGAGAAGACCGTCCGGGAGGCCCTGACACGGAGCCCGGACCCGGGGACCGGTCCGAAGAACAAACTGTACGTCCCACCAGAGGCCAGGGCTGCGGTCCTTGACTTCTGTCACGGTTCCAAGCTCTCCTGTCACCCAGGGGTGCAAAGAACCGTGGCAGTGGTCCGGCAGCGCTTCTGGTGGGCGTCTATGGAAGCCGACGTCCGGGAGTATGTCCAGGCCTGCACCACCTGCGCCAGGGGCAAAGCTGACCATCACAAGGCCCAAGGCCTCCTCCAGCCTCTGCCAGTGCCTCGTCGCCCCTGGTCTCATATCGGCCTGGACTTTGTCACGGGCCTCCCACCGTCCCAGGGAAACATCACCATCCTAACGATAGTGGACCGGTTTTCCAAGGCGGCCCACTTCGTGGCCCTCCCGAAGCTCCCGACGGCCCAGGAGACTGCAGACCTCCTGGTCCACCACGTCGTGCGTCTGCATGGGATTCCATCAGACATTGTCTCGGATCATGGTCCTCAGTTCTCCTCCCAGGTCTGGCGGAGTTTCTGTTTGGAACTGGGGGCCACCGTCAGTCTCTCGTCTGGGTACCACCCCCAGACGAACGGGCAGGCAGAGCGGACAAACTAGGAACTGGAGCAGGCCCTCCGTTGCGTGACCTCCGCGCACTTGACGGCCTGGAGTGATCATCTGGCCTGGATCGAGTACGCTCATAATAGCCAAGTCTCCTTAGAGACTGGGCTAAGGGTGGGTCACAATACCCACGCGGGGAGACCCCGTAAATCTGCACGAATCCCAGTCACGATCCTGAGTGAGGATTTAACCCTTCACGCCCCAGCACTGGTGGACACGGGGTCGGAGGGAAATCTGCTGGATAGCAGATGGGCAAAGGAGGTTGGGCTCCCTCTAGTGGCCTTACCGTCACCATTGTCGGTGCGGGCACTAGATGGCACCCTTCTTCTACTAATCACACACCAGACTCAGCCAGTGACATTGGTGGTGTCTGGGAATCACAGGGAGGAGATTGTGTTTTATGTAACACCTTCTACCTCCCGAGTGATATTGGGTTTTCCATGGGTGTTAAAACACAATCCCCGGATTGATTGGCCGTCTGGGGTTGTGGTTCAGTGGAGCGAAACCTGCCACCGGGAGTGTTTAGGATCCTCGGTTCCACCCGGTGTGACAGCTAAGGAGGAGGTTTTAGTCCCCCCCAATCTGGCGGCGGTGCCAGCCGAGTACCACGACCTTGCTGACGTCTTCAGCAAGGATCTGGCACTCACGCTGCCCCCGCACCGTCCGTACGATTGTGCCATTGATTTGATACCGGGCGCTGAGTACCCGTCCAGCAGGCTGTACAACCTCTCACGTCCGGAACACGAATCAATGGAGACCTACATCCGGGACTCGTTAGCTGCCGGGTTCACAACATTAAATTGTTACTTTTTGGCTTATCTATTGTCCGTTCATTAACGCCCCCTGTTGTGGGTCCGTGTCACGACACTTTCACAACATATATATGTACATACACACATAAAAAAAAGCAGCAGTTGCACCTTGGAACTGTATATTACAAATATAATAACAATAATAACAACAGAACATATCATCCCGGTATTAGGCAGGTACCAGTATGGAAAGTACAGTTAAATGATCTACCCTCCCATATATTATGCTTACACCTGTGTAGGAGCGTATAACGACTCCTCTTGATCATATCAAGATAGAGGTAGAATGTTGAACCTGCCCCCCCCAAAGAAACACAGCTAAGGCAACCACAGTAGTCAGCAGGCTTGTCGTTACTCAAATGTCAGGGGCCTATTCCACAGTCATATTTTACAACACGTGCGAGTCGTGAAAGTAGGTCAGAAAGGATCCCCAAGTCTTATAAAATTTGCCCTCAGTGCCTTTCAATGAGAAACACATCTTTTCTAGAGCAAGACAGCGCATAATGTCCCTCAGCCATTGAGTGTGTGTGGGCGAGGTCGCCTCCTTCCACCTGAACAGAATGGCCCGCCTGGCCAACAGGAGGGAGAAGGAGACCATGTGGTGCTCCGCAGAAGTCAGTCGGGGGTCGTCAGGCCCAAAGGTACCAAATAAGGCCATCATAGGATTTGGATAGAGTTCACGCTTCAGGATATTTGAAAGACTGTGAAAAATCTCACTCCAAAAGATTTGTAAGTGGGGGCATAACCAATACATGTGGAAGAGGGTGGCATCGCCTAATTTACATTTGACACAGGTGGGGATAACGTCGGGATATATGCTAGCTAATTCAGCCTTTGATCTGTGAGCTCTATGAACCACTTTGAATTGCATTAGGCAGTGTCTTGCACACAGTGTCGATTTATGAATCGAGTTTAGGATCAAGTCCCAGCAGTCGGCAGATATCGAGCATCCTAGGTCCTGTTCCCATGCCTTTCTGGTCCTGTCTAGTGTCAAATGCGAGAGTGCGATAATGTTCCGTTACAGTTTAGAGAGTGCGCCCTTCAAGGTTGGATTAAAGGAGAGAAATGTGTCAATTGGATTAGCACCCGGTTTATTGGGAAAGCATGATAAGGTACATCGCATAAAATCTCTGACCTGTAAATAACGAAAAAAGTGCATTTTGGGCAAGTGGAATTTCTCAGAGAGTTCATCAAAAGAAGAAAAATTGCTGCCCTTGAATAGATGTGAGAGTGAAATGATGCCCTTTTTATGCCAGTCCGTGGAGGAGGTATCACACTGAGATGGGGTAAAAAGGGGATTGGATGCAACAGGACTGAGCATGGAAATTTCGGCAAGACTGAATTCCCTCCTAAACTGAGTCCACACCTTCAGAGTAGAGCGTACTACTGGATTTTTTATTTGTTTGGGTACTGGATAATTAAGTGGGGCACCAAGCAACAGAGAGAGTGACATGTTTTGGACTGAGTTCAGCTCAACTGTTAACCATTCCGGGCCATCCGATTGAAGATTGTATTTATACCAAAAGGCGAGAGAACGAATATTTGCTGCCCAATAGTAGGAGCGCATATTAGGTAGTCCCATGCCGCCGTCGATCTTCAAACGTTGGAGCACAACTTTGCTTACTCTGGGTTTCTTATTCTGCCAGATGTATGAAGAAATAGTCAAATCCAACAAAGTAAAAAAGGATTTGGGAACAAATATAGGTAGAGATTGGAATAAGTACATAAACTTAGGCAGTATGTTCATTTTTACGGAATTTATACGACCGGCTAGTGTCAATGAAAGGGGTGACCATTGTTGTAGAGACGTTCTCACCTGATTGTGGAGAGTTATGAAATTTTCGCGGAATAGGTCCTTAAATTTACGGGTGATCTCTAATCCTAAATAGGTAAACTGCCGTTTCTCAATTTTAAGAGGGGTGCTACTGTAATCAGCAGCCAGGGCCTCGTCATTTATTGGAAAAAGCTTTGTCTTGTGGATGTTAATTTTGTAGCCGGACATACATCCAAATTCTTCAAAAAGAGACAACGCCGCGGCCAGAGAATTAGTTGGGTTAGAGATATACAGCAAGAGATCGTCAGCGTAAAGAGAAACTTTATGCTCCACGCCACCCCTATAGATGCCTGGGATGTTAATGCTGTTTCTGAGTGCGACTGCAAGTGGCTCTATTGCTAAATCAAATAGGATCGGGCTCAACAGACAACCCTGTCGTGTTCCGTGGCCTAGTGCGAACGGTAGGGATGTTATGCCATTCGTCCGTACAGTTGCAGTAGTGGCGGCATAGAGCAACTTAATCCAGCCTACAAACATGGGACTGAAGCCAAATTTGCGTAATGCTGAAAACAGATATTTCCACTTGACACGATCGATTGCTTTCTCCGCATCAATAGAAACAATGCATTCCAGAGTTTTGTCTCGGGAGGGCGTATATAGCACATCAAGAAGACGCCTGATATTATATGAGGGAGGGCCTCTTTTAATCTGAGAGCCAGGACTTTCGCTAGAATTTTGGCATCCGTATTAAGGAGTGAAATAGGAGGATAGGAGGCACAGTCAGCCGTGTCTTTTCCTTTCTTTGCAATAAATGATATGAAAGCCTCAGCTAGTGATGGTGGAAGTGAGCCACGTTGGTGTGATTCATGTAGGACCGTTGCAAATTGCGATGAAAGGGGTTTGGAAAACTGTTTAAAAAATTCAGTGGGAAAACCGTCAGGTTCCGGTGTCTTCCCAGACTGCATCAAAGAGATGGCTTGGGTTATTTCTGCTTGGGATATAGGAGCCTCTAGCTTCTCAATGAGGTGTACAGGAACAGAGGGAATAGGCAGTGAGTTGAGAAAAGTGCTAATACTAATCTCATCTCCATCAAATTCAGAGGAATATAGACTGGAATAAAAATTTCTGAACGTAGTGTTGATCTCACTGGGGTTGGAAGTAATTTCCCCATTTTCAGAGCGGATGGCCGATATGTGTTGTTTGGCTCTGCGTCCCCTTAGCAAGTTAGCAAGTAATTTCCCCAATTTCTCCCCGTGTTCATACAATGTGCAATTATTTTTCAGGAGAATGTTTTGTGTTTGGTAGGTTGTCAAGAGGTCAAATCTGGTTTTGAGTTCAATCTTTTTATTGTAAAGCTCAGGAGTTTGGTGTTTCGCGTATTCCTTGTCAGTGTTAAGGATTTCAGATAGGAGGTCCGATTGTTCTTTCTGGGATTTTCTTTTCAAGTTTGCTGTAAATGAGATAATTTGGCCTCTCAAATAGGCTATGAGTGCTTCCCAGACTGAGAGTGCAGATACGTCAGGAGTATTGTTAGTTTCAAGAAATAGAGAAATATATTCCTCTATAAACTTGATAAAGCTATCATCTGGGAGTAGTGTAGAATTAAATCGCCAATGTCTTGAGGGGTTTGGGATCCTGGGGAAATTCACTGACATTGTCAAAGGAGCATGGTCGGAGATAACTATACTCTGATAGTCACATGAGCTGACTTGGGGAACAATTTTGTCATCCACAAAAAAATGATCTATCCTGGTGAATGTGTTGTGCATGGGGGATAAGAAGGAATATGCCCTATCATCATGATGAAGATGGCGCCAAACGTCGGAGATTCCACCCTCTAACAGAAATGATTGTATGTATGAGGCTGACTTAGTCCTCGTAGTTGGCTTGGAGGAAGAGCGATCTAGTACTGGATCAAGCCAGCAATTGAAGTCCCTGCCCATGATTAGATAGCACGAGTCCAACTCGGGAAGCTTAGAAAACATTTTTTCAAAGAAGGTAACATCATCCGCATTTGGAGCATAAATGTTAACTAGGACAACACTGGTATCAAAAAGTTTCCCAGAGACAATTAAAAACCTGCCATCTCTGTCAGCCATGACGTGAATTGGTTCAAACAGTACATCCCTAGACATACATATACTTCCCTGTGTACCTACTCCTTCTCCCTGGATCGAAAGTTAATCAGTATTTAACATGTTGAAGAGAATGGTAATAATAATTAACAGTGATAACCGCTGGGGCTGTAAACCGTATGTCACCTCTGGCGCAACTTGCCCCGCAAGCATTGTCCAATGGCTTGTAAACAGAGAAGTCCAGAACTCAGTTGCCAGCCGAATAGGCATGGTGAGGTGTCATAAATCAGACCAAGATAAACAGAAACATTGTTCTTGGTGTAAAGAACAAGTGCTACTACAAAAGAGGCACTTAAAGAAGAAGAAGAAAAAAAACAAAAAAACAAGGGAGGAGCGATGAGAGCACCTAACTAAAAGCCACGTGATATGACCAGTCCTTGGTGTTGAGTTGAGTAGGCTAGTGCTACTGAGATAATGACACTTAATTAGACACTTAATTGGAGTTAAAAAAAAAAAAGAAAAGGGAGGGGGGCGGTGGGAGCACTCAGCTGGAAGCCACGTGACGTTCAGTTTTGATACAGAGTAGGCGAGCGCTGCCAAAATTCGGACACCAAGTTTTGTGTAAAAAAAAAGTGGGGGGGGGGGGGGGCGATGAGAGCACCTAGCTGGAAGCCACGTGATATGACCAGTCCTTGGGGTTAAGTAGGCTGGTGCTACCGAGATGAAGACCCTTAATTAGAGTTTTAAAAAAAGGGGGGATAACGGCAATGAAAGCACCCAGCTGGAAACCACGTGTGCCGTCCGGTATGCTGCGCGGTGGCGCCACAATCAGCTGTCGAATCACACTGGCTCTGGGTCAGAGCATCAGCATAAAATGTTGTGTCGGACGGGTGTCACACAGTTACCGTACATCACTGTAGATTCAGCGCTGTGACGCCAGAAAGTCCTCAGCATCCTTCACAGAGGCGAGACGTTTCCTCCCACCGTCTTTGGTTGTAATTCTCAGTTTGGCTGGGTACAGCAGCGATGGCTTGAAACCCCGCTGGTAAAGTGCCGACATCACCTCACGGTATGCTGTGCGCTGCTCCATAATTTCAGTACAGTAGTTCTCAAAAATTGCCACCGGTTTCCCCTGGTAGAACAGCTTCCCTCTCCTTTTGCGAGCCTCTTGGACGATCAGTTCTTTAAGCCTGTAGTTATGAACTCGTGCAATCACCAGCAGTGGTTTGTCCCTGGAGCGCTTGGCAGTCGATGCTCTGTGGGCTCGGTCTAACTCCGGGGGTGAGCTCAGAATCCCTTCGCCAAGGATTTCGAGCAGGAGCTTTGAAAAGAAGGCAGTGGGCTGCATGCCCTCTGCAGACTCAGGCACTCCCGCTATCCGTATGTTGTTGCGTCAACTGCGGGATTCGAGGTCGATAGCCTTAGCCTTTACCTTGTTGTAGCCCTGCTCCAGAGCACCGAGTTTAGCTTCCATCTCCTCCAACTTGTCACTAACTTGGTACGCGTCGGCTTCCAGGGAAGTCAGTCTCTGTCCGTGGTCAATCAATCAATCAACTTTTTTCTTATATAGCGCCAAATCACAACAAACAGTTGCCCCAAGGCGCTCCATATTGCAAGGCAAGGCCATACAATAACCATGAAAAAGGTTATTGTATGGTCGGAGATGGTTGTTTGAACACAGTCTATCTTAGTTTCAAGGGAGATCATGGCCATTTGGGGCAACTGTTTGTTGTGATTTGGCGCTATATAAGAAAAAAGTTGATTGATTGATTGATTGATTGATTGATTGATTGATTGATTTTAAACTGAGCGGAGAGGGCTGCTTTATGCTCCTCCAGCAGCTTAGCCAGGGCCGCCATGTTAGCACCTGCCGACTCCTCGTCTTTTTTCCCATCTTTCCTGGCTGACTTCGATGCCATTCAGACTTCGGGCAGTAGTAGATTGGCAGTAAAAGCAAACACCACTATGTGAAAACACAGTCCTTGTTAAATATTAATTTACATCGAAAAGTTGCGGGAGAGCGAGCGATGAGCGTCTACTCCATTCGTGACTCAGAAGTCCCTCTGGACACTTTTTCAATTTTGTTAATAGGCCAAGTATAACTTGAATTGTGATTAATAATTTACACAAGTTTTTTGGGGGATAAAATTTTTATATTCGCTGCACATTTTGCAGCGAATATAAAAATATATATATGGGTATAAGAATATATATAAGGGTATAAGAATATATATATGGGTGATGTGATATTCAGATTGCCCGCTGCGTGTTATGATCTGACCATCGGTTTCACCGATGTGTCAATGTGCGTGCCGTGCACTCGCTACAGCCCATCGCAACAGCAAGCGATATATGTTTTTGTGTATGTCCATGTGAGAACAGCAAGCAGACACACGCACATCACAGTGGACAGTTGTTAGGTCATGTTTGTCCAAACACGGTACGTATTCCCCAGCTGGGACATCCAGAACCAGAGATCTCAACAGCTGCAGCTGTCAGCGGACATGCCCCCTGTTAGTTCAGCGCACACACCAACGTGTCACTTTCTGTTATGTGATCATAAATTTTTACTTATTTGTTATGTAATTGTGTATGTATGGCTGTGGTCTCTGTGTTTGTACTGTGACACATCCTGTGCACTGAGCCGTCATTTGTGTCGCTGGTCAGCAGCTGGGAGGCACCTCCCCATGCTGTGTGCGCTCTGACTTGACTGTCCGGCCCTGCATGTGATCATGTTAGTGCATACATACCAGCATTTTATGCAAGTGTGGCCCCCGATTTGCACATATGCTCCACATGTGTTTCAGGAGGGGGGGGGGGGGGGGACATGACACGCGCACACGTGTGAGACACATGCACCACATGTGTGTTGCTTTTTGCAACGCCACAGTCGTGGGGACACTTAGATAAATTCCACAGCCAGTTCAAAAGTGATTGTCTGCTCACTGTTTTCGTGCTAACAGCGTGAATGGCCACACATTTTGTAAGTGCTAAGCGAGTGGTGTTAGATGTTCATGTGTGTCACCTGGAATTTGGCTGACACCTGTCGTGAGAGAGATTGAAAGGGCTCTCAGAGGGCACACTCTGTCTTTCAGCTGCTGGTGTGCGCGAATAGTTGTAGTGACATGTGTACGAGGCGCTGGAGGCAGCTTCAGTTTTTCACGAATGGCATGCAATTCCTCCTTCGTGCTCTAGTCGGCTTAAATCGTGTTATGTGTGAATGGGCCCTTAAAGTGCACAACATTATGAGCTCTTCATTGTTGCAGTTTTCATTTCAAAATTATTCGCACATTCTTTATTGGGGCAGGTCAGGACTGCAGGCAGGCCAGCCCAGTATCCATATCAATCAATCAATCAACTTTTTTCTTGTATAGCGCCAAATCACAACAAACAGTTGCCCCAAGGCGCTCCACACCGCAAGGCAAGGCCACACAATAATTATGAAACACAGTCTACGTCTAAAGCAACATAACCAAGGGATGGTCCAGGGTCACCCGATCCAGCCCTAACTATAAGCCTTAGCGAAAAGGAAAGTTTTAAGCCTAATCTTAAAAGTAGAGAGGGTATCTGTCTCCCTGATCTGAATTGGGAGCTGGTTCCACAGGAGAGGAGCCTGAAAGCTGAAGGCTCTGCCTCCCATTCTACTCTTACAAACCCTAGGAACTACAAGTAAGCCCGCAGTCTGAGAGCGAAGCGCTCTAATGGGGTAATATGGTACTACGAGGTCCCTAAGATAAGATGGGACCTGATTATTCAAAACCTTATAAGTAAGAAGAAGAATTTTAAATTCTATTCTAGCATTAACAGGAAGCCAATGAAGGGAGGCCAACACGGGTGAGATATGCTCTCTCCTGCTAGTCCCCGTCAGTACTCTAGCTGCAGCATTCTGAACCAACTGAAGGCTTTTTAGGGAACTTTTAGGACAACCTGATAATAATGAATTACAATAGTCCAGCCTAGAGGAAACAAATGCATGAATTAGTTTTTCAGCATCACTCTGAGACAAGACCTTTCTGATTTTAGAGATATTGCGTAAATGCAAAAAGGCAGTCCTACATATTTGTTTAATATGCGCTTTGAATGACATATCCTGATCAAAAATAACTCCAAGATTTCTCACAGTATTACTAGAGATCAGGGAAATGCCATCCAGAGTAACGATCTGGTTAGACACCATGCTTCTAAGATTTGTGGGGCCAAGTACAATAACTTCAGTTTTATCTGAGTTTAAAAGCAGGAAATTAGAGGTCATCCATGTCTTTATGTCTGTAAGACAATCCTGCAGTTTAGCTAATTGGTGCGTATCCTCTGGCTTCATGGATAGATAAAGCTGGGTATCATCTGCGTAACAATGAAAATTTAAGCAATACCGTCTAATAATACTGCCCAAGGGAAGCATGTATAAAGTGAATAAAATTGGTCCTAGCACAGAACCTTGTGGAACTCCATAATTAACTTTAGTCTGTGAAGAAGATTCCCCATTTACATGAACAAACTGTAATCTATTAGACAAATATGATTCAAACCACCGCAGCGCAATGCCTTTAATACCTATGACATGCTCTAATCTCTGTAATAAAATTTTATGGTCAACAGTATCAAAAGCAGCACTGAGGTCCAACAGAACAAGCACAGAGATAAGTCCACTGTCCGAAGCCATAAGAAGGTCATTTGTAACCTTCACTAATGCTGTTTCTGTACTATGATGAATTCTAAAACCTGACTGAAACTCTTCAAATAGACCATTCCTCTGCAGGTGATCAGTTAGCTGTTTTACAACTACCCTCTCAAGAATCTTTGAGAGAAAAGGAAGGTTGGAGATTGGCCTATAATTAGCTAAGATAGCTGGGTCAAGTGATGGCTTTTTAAGTAATGGTTTAATTACTGCCACCTTAAAGGCCTGTGGTACATAACCAACTAACAAAGATAGATTGATCATATTTAAGATTGAAGCATTAAATAATGGTAGGACTTCCTTGAGCAGCCTGGCAGGAATGGGGTCTAATAAGCATGTTGATGGTTTGGATGAAGTAACTAATGAAAATAACTCAGACAGAACAATCAGAGAGAAAGAGTCTAACCAAATACCGGCATCACTGAAAGCAGCCAAAGATAACGATACATCTTTGGGATGGTTATGAGTAATTTTTTCTCTAATAGTCATAATTTTGTTAGCAAAGAAAGTCATGAAGTCATTACTAGTTAAAGTTAATGGAATACTCAGCTCAATAGAGCTCTGACTCTTTGTCAGCCTGGCTACAGTGCTGAAAAGAAACCTGGGGTTGTTCTTATTTTCTTCAATTAGTGATGAGTAGAAAGATGTCCTAGCTTCACGAAGGGCTTTCTTATAGAGCAACAAACTCTTTTTCCAGGCTAAGTGAAGATCTTCTAAATTAGTGAGACGCCATTTCCTCTCCAACTTACGGGTTATCTGCTTTAAGCTACGAGTTTGTGAGTTATACCACGGAGTCAGACACTTCTGATTTAAAGCTCTTTTTTTCAGAGGAGCTACAGCATCCAAAGTTGTCTTCAATGAGGATGTAAAACTATTGACAAGATACTCTAACTCCCTTACAGAGTTTAGGTAGCTACTCTGCTCTGTGTTGGTATATGACATTAGAGAACATAAAGAAGGAATCATATCCTTAAACCTAGTTACAGCGCTTTCTGAAAGACTTCTAGTGTAATGAAACTTATTCCCCACTGCAGGGTAGTCCATCAGGGTAAATGTAAATGTTATTAAAAAATGATCAGACAAAAGGGAGTTTTCAGGGAATACTGTTAAGTCTTCTATTTCCATACCATAAGTCAGAACAAGATCTAAAATATGATTAAAGTGGTGGGTGGACTCATTTACTTTTTGAGCAAAGCCGATAGAGTCTAATAATAGATTAAATGCAGTGTTGAGGCTGTCATTCTCAGCATCTGTGTGGATGTTAAAATCGCCCACTATAATTATCTTATCTGAGCTAAGCACTAAGTCAGACAAAAGGTCTGAAAATTCACAGAGAAACTCACAGTAACGACCAGGTGGACGATAGATAATAACAAATAAAACTGGTTTTTGGGACTTCCAATTTGGATGGACAAGACTAAGAGACAAGCTTTCAAATGAATTAAAGCTCTGTCTAGGTTTTTGATTAATTAATAAGCTGGAATGGAAGATTGCTGCTAATCCTCCGCCCCGGCCAGTGCTACGAGCATTCTGACAGTTAGTGTGACTCGGGGGTGTTGACTCATTTAAACTAACATATTCATCCTGCTGTAACCAAGTTTCTGTTAGGCAGAATAAATCAATACGTTGATCAATTATTATATCATTTACCAACAGGGACTTAGAAGAAAGAGACCTAATGTTTAATAGACCACATTTAACTGT
The DNA here is from genome assembly GCF_902500255.1 of Thalassophryne amazonica. Classification (NCBI taxonomy): domain Eukaryota; kingdom Metazoa; phylum Chordata; class Actinopteri; order Batrachoidiformes; family Batrachoididae; genus Thalassophryne; species Thalassophryne amazonica. The sequence goes on along the minus strand of NC_047107.1, from coordinate 59,523,517 downwards.
TTTAGTCTGTGGTGCAATTGAAGGTGCTATATTATTTTTTCTTTTTGAATTTTTATGCTTAAATAGATTTTTGCTAGTTATTGGTGGTCTGGGAGCAGGCACCGTCTCTACGGGGATGGGGTAATAGGGGGATGGCAGGGGGAGAGAAGCTGCAGAGAGGTGTATAAGACCACAGCTCTGCCTCCTGGTCCCAACGCTAGACAGTCACAGTTTGGAGGATCCCAAAAAATTGGCCAGATTTCTAGAAATGAGAGCTGCTCCCTCTAAAGTGGGATGGATGCCGTCTCTCCTAACAAGACCAGGTTTTCCCCAGAAGCTTTGCCAATTATCAATGAAGCCCACCTCATTTTTTGGATACCACTCAGACAGCCAGCAATTCAAGGAGAACATGCGGCTAAACATGTCACTCCCGGTCTGATTGGGGAGGGGCCCAGAGAAAACAACAGAGTCCGACATTGTTTTTGCAAAGTTACACACCGATTCAATGTTAATTTTAGTGACCTCCGATTGGCGTAACCGAGTGTCATTACTGCCGACGTGAATTACAATCTTACCAAATTTACGCTTAGCCTTAGCCAGCAATTTCAAATGTCCTTCGATGTTGCCTGCTCTGGCCCCCGGAAGACAATTGACAATGGTTGCTGGTGTCGCTAACTTCACATTTCTCAAAACAGAGTCGCCAATAACCAGAGTTTGATCCTCGGCGAGTGTATCGTCGAGTGGGGAAAAACGGTTAGAGATGTGAACGGGTTGACGGTGTACACGGGGCTTCTGTTTAGGGCTACGCTTCCTCCTCACAGTCACCCAGTCAGCCTGCCTTCCTGACTGCACGGGGTCTGCCAGGGGGGAACTAACGGCGGCTAAGCTACCTTGGTCCGCACCGACTACAGGGGCCTGGCTAGCTGTAGAATTTTCCACGGTGCGGAGCCGAGCCTCCAATTCGCCCAGCCTGGCCTCCAAAGCTACGAATAAGCTGCACTTATTACATGTACCGTTACTGCTAAAAGAGGCCGAGGAATAACTAAACATTTCACACCCAGAGCAGAAAAGTACGGGAGAGACAGGAGAAGCCACCATGCTAAAACGGCTAAGAGCTAGTAGCTACGCTAAGCTAGCGGATTCCCAAACAGGGAATCCGACACTAGACAGGCTGTGGAGCAGCACAGGTAACGCACAACAACAGTGCTAAAATAAAATAAAAATCCACTAGACAGGCTGTGGAGCAGCACAGGTAACGCACAACAACAGTGCTAAAAAATAAAATAAAATAAAAATAAAAATCCACTGGACAGGCTGTGGAGCAGCACAGGCAACGCACGACAACAGTGCTAAAACAAAATAAAAATCCACTAGACAGGCTGTGGAGCAGCACAGGTAACGCACGACAACAGTGCTAAAATAAAATAAAAATCCACTAGACAGGCTGTGGAGCACCACAGGTAACGCACAACAACAGAGCTAAAAAATAAAATAAAATAAAAATAAAAATCCACTGGACAGGCTGTGGAGCAGCACAGGTAACGCACGACAACAGTGCTAAAACAAAATAAAAATCCACTAGACAGGCTGTGGAGCAGCACAGGTAACGCACAACAACAGTGCTAAAAAATAAAATAAAATAAAAATAAAAATCCACTGGACAGGCTGTGGAGCAGCACAGGCAACGCACGACAACAGTGCTAAAACAAAATAAAAATCCACTAGACAGGCTGTGGAGCAGCACAGGTAACGCACGACAACAGTGCTAAAACAAAATAGAAATCCACTAGACAGGCTGTGGAGCAGCACAGGTAACGCACAACAACAGTGCTAAAACAAAATAAAAATCCACTAGACAGGCTGTGGAGCAGCACAGGTAAGGCACGACAACAGTGCTAAAACAAAATAAAAATCCACTAGACAGGCTGTGGAGCAGCACAGGTAACGCACGACAACAGTGCTAAAACAAAATAAAAATCCACTAGACAGGCTGTGGAGCAGCACAGGTAACGCACGACAACAGTGCTAAAACAAAATAAAAATCCACTGGACAGGCTGTGGAGCAGCACAGGTAACGCACAACAACAGTGCTAAAAAATAAAATAAAATAAAAATAAAAATCCACTGGACAGGCTGTGGAGCAGCACAGGCAACGCACGACAACAGTGCTAAAACAAAATAAAAATCCACTAGACAGGCTGTGGAGCAGCACAGGTAACGCACAACAACAGTGCTAAAAAATAAAATAAAATAAAAATAAAAATCCACTGGACAGGCTGTGGAGCAGCACAGGTAACGCACGACAACAGTGCTAAAACAAAATAAAAATCCACTAGACAGGCTGTGGAGCAGCACAGGTAACGCACGACAACAGTGCTAAAACAAAATAAAAATCCACTAGACAGGCTGTGGAGCAGCACAGGTAACGCACGACAACAGTGCTAAAACAAAATAAAAATCCACTAGACAGGCTGTGGAGCAGCACAGGTAACGCACGACAACAGTGCTAAAACAAAATAAAAATCCACTAGACAGGCTGTGGAGCAGCACAGGTAACGCACGACAACAGTGCTAAAACAAAATAGAAATCCACTAGACAGGCTGTGGAGCAGCACAGGTAACGCACAACAACAGTGCTAAAACAAAATAAAAATCCACTAGACAGGCTGTGGAGCAGCACAGGTAAGGCACGACAACAGTGCTAAAACAAAATAAAAATCCACTAGACAGGCTGTGGAGCAGCACAGGTAACGCACGACAACAGTGCTAAAACAAAATAAAAATCCACTAGACAGGCTGTGGAGCAGCACAGGTAACGCACGACAACAGTGCTAAAACAAAATAAAAATCCACTGGACAGGCTGTGGAGCAGCACAGGTAACGCACAACAACAGTGCTAAAAAATAAAATAAAATAAAAATAAAAATCCACTGGACAGGCTGTGGAGCAGCACAGGCAACGCACGACAACAGTGCTAAAACAAAATAAAAATCCACTAGACAGGCTGTGGAGCAGCACAGGTAACGCACGACAACAGCGCCCAAAAAAATAAAATAAAAATCAAAATCCACTGGACAGGCTGTGGAGCAGCACAGGTAACGCACGACAACAGTGGTAAAAAATAAAATAAAAATCCACTGGACAGGCTGTGGAGCAGCACAGGTAACGCACGACAACAGCGCTAAATAAAAATCCACTGGACAGGCTGTGGAGCAGCACAGGTAACGCACGACAACAGCGCCCAAAAAAATAAAATAAAAATCAAAATCCACTGGACAGGCTGTGGAGCAGCACAGGTAACGCACGACAACAGTGGTAAAAAATAAAATAAAAATCCACTGGACAGGCTGTGGAGCAGCACAGGTAACGCACGACAACAGTGCTAAAAAATAAAATAAAAATCCACTGGACAGGCTGTGGAGCAGCACAGGTAACGCACGACAACAGTGCTAAAAAAAAAATAAAAAAATAAAATAAAATAAAATAAAATAATAAAATAAAAATCCACTGGACAGGCTGCGGAGCAGCACAGGTAACACACGACAACAGTGGTAAAAAATAAAGCACAGAGATGTTGACAAGTTTAACATCAGGCTTCTTTCTTGCACGGTAATGTTTTAAGTGACATTTATGAATGTAACTTCTGTTGTTGCACTTTACAAAGGCTTCCCAAATTCCCTGACAATATGGTTATATCACCTATTGATTAATGACAGTGTTGTGATTAAACCAGAAATGGGGGTTAGGACCCAAAATGGAGGGAGTCAAAATGAAGAAGAAAAATAACAATTTTATTGTGCAAACAAATCTGAATAGATAAATGTACAATTCCAAGGAAGAAGACACTGGAGCAAGGAGATGCTGACTTGATCAGAAGGTAGATGGAGTGAGTTCCCGAACCAGATGGTGAATGATGACTGAACCATAACCAGAACCAGGCGGCTGCGATGTAGACAGGAGTGCAAGGACTCAGAGTGACAAAATGAGGCCAGGTATCATGCAGGCAAAACTGCGTTTCTGGTGATTGTGGAGAGGTAGGACCAGGGTTTAACTACAGCTGAGGTTGATTGCTGGCAGGTGTGCAGAGTCAGCTACGTGACGCAGCACCTAGAGGAACAAGAAGGGAGGGAGAGCAGAGCAAACACCAAGGCAGCACAACAGACAGTTCTTGATGCAGTGCTGTCTAAGGTATTGGAAGTCATGGACTTAGGCTAACCCCCTACGCACTGAAATTCCTCTTATCACTTAAGGATATTAAGCATTGTAGATGGAGAAATACGCAAATCCCTTCCAGTCTTTCTTTGAGGGACAATGTTTTTAAATATTTCGGGTTACTTTCTTGACAAAGTGGAGATCCGCTGCCTATCTTTACTCTTCAAACAATCAGTCTTTCATGGATGCTGCTTTGGTACCGACTCATCTGTTCGAAATAACATCACACTATTAAAGCCCCGTTTACACATAAATGGTAAGAGCTCCCGGAAGCGTCCCGGAAGAGTTTTTGGCTCCTCCAAGCCGTCTTAGGGATCAAACGCCGTTGTTAACGCCGGCGCTAGGGGGCGTGGCTTAGTTCCGGCTTCACCGGGAATCGTCGAAAAAAATTATTCAACATGTCGAATAATTCCGGGAGCGCTGCTGGAGAATTCGCGTGACGACAGAGACAAGGCGAACAACGGCGTTTGATACTTTTTAATCGCCGTTTCATCCTGTCCCTTCCTGTAGTGCCGCAGTCTACACCACCGTTATTCAGCAGCCGGCGTTGTATCCCTAATCAACGGCGTATAAAATGGAGATAGAGCCCACATCGGCTTACACAACAGCGTTTTAACTGGCGACAGAGGCAGACAAAACGGTGGCGCTTGCGGACAGTACGCCGTTCTAAACGCCACCTCCCAGTTAAAACGGCGTTCCAAACGGGCGATAGGCGGCGGTCAGTATAAAAATGCTACCGCGCTGCATGCAGACCTCTCACTCGCGCCAGCTCCAGATATTTTTGCAGAGAAGCTCCTGTATGCCTCCTAAAAGAAAGTTGGCAGCGGTAAGGACTTAAAGAAGAAGGAAAGGTCTGGTTCAGAAGCAGAGGGGAGGCCTGTGGTGGAGATGGAGTAACACGTTAAGGAGGGGGAAAGGAAGGAGAAGAAAAGGCTGAGCATGATCTCCCTCCCCCTTCAGTGACAGAGGCATGTATTCCTGCTGCTTCAGCCTATTATACTCTGGGGGCGGTGCCTATATGCAAATGATCCTGGAGTAACGCAGGATTTGCCTGGATAAAAACTTGGGTATTAACCAGCAGTACACAGGGCATTATCAGCGGCAGCAGAACACCGCCATTCTCACGCGCGTCTTAACCTGCGATTGTAAAGGATAGAACTGGGTATTAACCCCCGTTGCCTGACGTGTGCCGGATGCTACGGCGTCAAAACGCCGCTTTATTCGACGGATTTAGCGGCGTTTTATCCGCCTATTTGCGGATGATTGTACTGTGATGCACTGAGTTGTACGTATTTGCACTGGGGCTCTTTTACCCATGCACATTAAAGTCATATAAGTAACTGTTATAGTTTGTTGTCAGTAAGAACATGGATCATGTGTGTACTTGCGTTAACAGAGGCACTGCGACTGCAAAATGAAGCTTTCTGGATAAAATATGGCCACGGGTCAGTACAGCTGGAGGAGCTAATGAGCTCTCTGGAGCGATGGACTCAGTGCCATGATAGAACCAAGATACAAAGTGCACATTGTAATATGTCTTAATTTACTGTAAGGTGGAACGCCAACATTTTTCAATCTTTGATCATTTTTTGAATATTTTAAAGTTAAATGTTTCATTTGTGACAAACAGTGCAATATTGATTCAGAATGCAAACAACATCACAGGCTAACTGCTAACATTATTGTTATTGTACGGAGTAAGCTAACAACACTCAGAGTAAACTGCTTGATGTTGCCACTGAACAGGCAAAAATGTATTTAAAAGTGTCTGTTACCATCAATAGGATCTCTCTAAATGTAAACATGCGTACAAAATGCAAATAAACCATTTAAGATAACTGATTATACAGTTAACTGATTGTTTTAGCGCGCAGTCCGTTCAGTGGCTCTGCACTCTACTGAGGTGTTATAAGTTGATTGCTGATAAAAGAGCTATGTTATGCGATTCAAGATTGCTGCAATACACTACATACACAATATAAGGAGACAAGTGTAAAATGAAGGAGACAAGTGTAAAATATGTTTTGCAGCTTTACAATCGTCCCTCAGGGAGGCTTCACTCATGTCAGTGTTTTCCACTTGTTCTCTGTTAAAAAGCCAACCACAATCCTAAACAACTCTGCACAAAGTGGCTATAGTACTGTGTTCTTTTTTTTTTTTTTGTCTGTTATGAAAAGGTTTCATCTCCTTTGTGTGTGTTTTATGTAACTTTTAGTCCACTCCTAGATACTTGTGTATGTGTTTGTGTTTTGACTGGTTGTAGGTTTGCAGCAACTGCTGTCTGAGAACCTGACAGAGTTTTCTGATGGAGAAACGACCATCGCTCTCACCTCAGCGCACACAGTGGAGGAGGTGAGTGTCATCACTGTTGAGGAAGGAAGGAAAGAGGAGAGGAACTGGGCACTGCATTCTTGTTCGAGGGTGCCAAAGGGGTAAAATACATACATACGATGCATACATACATACATACATACATACGATTCTACTTCCAGGGACAGCCCTCGTCTGTCCCCAGCAGGAACATGGCACTTTCTCTAAGTTTTTGGGCAACTTACATGGCAAACAAAGTGAAAATGCAAAGAAAAAGTGACAATGCGGTGGGAAAGTGGGCATGTGTTGAGGTTTGTTTGTGACCCGGAGCTCAAACAACACTTAGCGACACGCTCCCATTTGCGTCATCTTCCCTTCTCCACTGGGAACCAGAAAAACTGAACTTTTACCGACTGCTTCGGTGATTGCAGCCCCAAACAAAACAGTACACCATTTTTCTGTTAGAAGTGACACTGTGGGGAGAGACTAATCCCTGGGCCGAGTGTGGGAGTGTCAGCACAAACTATTTTGAGGATGGAAACCATTTTAAACCGGCATGTCTTAAAGGCTGACTGTGTGTGTGTGTGTGTGTGTGTGTGTGTGTGTGTGTGTGTGTGTGTGTGTGTGTGTGTGTGTGTGTGTGTGTGTGTGTGTGTGTGTGTGTGTGTGTGTGCGTGCGTGCGTGCGTGTGTGTGTGTGTGTGCGTGTGTGTGTGTGTGCTCGCGCATGAAAATTCAGTAAGGTATGTCTTCTATAATATATTCCTGTTCTAAGGTAAAACTATACTAGTGTATACTAAGGTATATCTAAATATCTAAAAAAAGAAGAGCAGAATAGAAGAGTAGAATAGAGTACAGTAGAGCCACTTAGGTACACTTAGCATGTACACTTTCAACCTAAGGGCCCCAGTGAGCTCCCCCTTGGTGCCCTCAGTCACCATAGCAAGTTTGGTGTGGATTGCTTAATCATTGTGGCTGTGCATAGTGAACACACACATGGTCAGCTTTATATATAACTAGCTGAGTTACACATTCTACCAGGCTTGAGGAGTAACGGAATACATGTAACTGTTGTGAAAAGTGTGATGACACGGACCCACAACATGGGGCGTAAATGAACGGACAATGGAAATGCCAAAAGTAACAATTTAATGTTGTGAAATGTGCACAATGGTATACAGATACGGTTTTAAACAACAGTCAATTACACAATCGGTGTCGTGTGGGCAGGCTCGAGGATAGGAGACGCCTGTCCAGAGAAGAGTCGATACCCACACGATTTCCACTGCCAGCGGAGACCCGAGAGCCACCAGAGCCGCCAAGTCCTGAGTCCCCAGGTGGCCACCGCCTTCAGCTGTCAGACCGGGTACTGCTGGCAGAAAGTAAAAAACAGATCAAGTGGGTGTGTGCACACCCAGCAAAACAATCAGCAACTCAGTTCAGTTCCTTCTGTGGGAGGATTTCCACCTCCGACACAAAAACACAGAAACGTGCAGAGACTGACTGTTACTTCTCTGGTTTGGAAAGAGGAGTGAAGTCCGTCACTCTTCTACGTCCATAACCCAGCTCTCAGCTGACTAAAGATAACAGGTACTCCCGCAAAGGTTTCAAAAAGACAATGATAAGTGCGTTCGGCACAGACACGGCTGAGAGTTTTACCTGTTGGTAAGACGATTTCTCGGCAGAGATGTGGTGTCTCCTCCAGGCTTTTATGGTAATGATGATTAATGAGTGGTGACAGCTGTCAGCTCCAGGCTCCTGGAGCTCCTTTGCGGCGACTGTGCCCTCTGGTGCCTGAAGCTCGCCTTCAGGCAGGGCGCCCTCTGGTGTTGGGCCAGCAGTACCTCCTCTTCGGGCGGCCCACACAACAGTAACGGCGTTACGTAATTAGGATACAAAAAAAGGTAACTGTATTCCGCTACAGTCACAGAAAAAAAGACATATTCAGATTACAGGTATATTTAATAAAAATGGGGATTAGATCGCGGGATTACAATTTTAATGCATTTTATGATATTATCTGTATATAATATTTTTTTGTTCTTTGAAACGAAAACGTCCCTTCATGAACAGCGACATGACGTCTCCTAACTGGGCAAAATATTGATCAAGTTCCCGGATGTTAATGCATTTTCAATGGAGATTCGCGACTGAACACACTCAGAAAAATGCTCGCAAAATACGTGTTAAAATGCCATTTTGACCTGGATATCGAGCCAATAAAATTAAATTATATTAAATTATGTCAGGAAAGTATTCAACTTACTCTGACACACTCACACATTCCCAAATATTAGTGTTGAAAGTTACACAGATCTGCGCTCGCTGTTCAAGCTGCTGAGCTGAGGCGTCCTGCTGCAGCTGCTGTTCAGCGCAGCTCCTAAAACCATTACAATACATTTATATATATATATATATTATATTTTTACACAATTATCCTTTATTGACCGAGTTTCATTCATGAAGTCAGTGGTGTGGGTACACATCTCTGTATGGGTGTGACTGTGAGCGGCACAGCGCGGGTCATTATAATCTCATTATTTTAAGGTGCAAATAAAAAAAAAAAAATCCCATCTTGTCGAACAATTTTAATCACTAACGACAAGTATTTTAACTACACATTGGTCTAGCAGTGGAAAATATCAACTAGACATAAGTGAAGAGTTAATGGTCTGTGTCATCGGGCGACACAGGTACAGGAGACATACAGCTGTTTATCATCCAAATATCACGGACAAAGTGACAAGAAGAACCAAAACCACTTACATATGGAAGGAAATATTGTCTCCCTTGTTCCTCCGTTTGTGGCTTTGCCAACATGCGCAGCTTTCCGGCATATTCCACCTGTTTCTTGAACTTCTATGCACACAAATCACTAACTTGCCCGGAATTAAAATGGCGATCACGCCTCCTTACTGACAGTATTTAATTAATGGTTTTCATTATGCTGTTGTTCTTATTTTGAAAGTTCAATAAGTGGACTGATATGTTAAACATGGTGCGAATGCCATGTGAAAGACTAAAGTCAGATAATTTTATGTTTACTGAACAAGTAGCAGATTTTTTTTGTTTTGTTTTGTATATTGTTCTGCAAGCCACTTTTAATTACAAATTCATCTGCATAACACCTGAGTTTTCATTATCCTTCATTTGTTTGGCATTTTTTGTTGAAAATCTAGCAGGTGAACACTGGGTGTGTTTAAAACAATATGCGGTGCTCTTAATTCATAATGTGAAGTAAAACACATGCCATGTAAAAGAAACAGTTTTATTTTTGCTTAATAAACTGTTCTATGTGGTCAAGACTATTTATATTTAGTTTATTTTGTCTGTATTAGCATATTTGATATCGGAGTAATCCAGAAGTAATTGAAAGTAATCAAATTATATTACTTTAATATTATGGTACTTGGATTACGTTACTGACTACATTTTTCAACAGGTAGCTAGTAACTGTATCGGAATACCTTTTTAAAGTAACCCTCCCAACCCTGCATTCTACACACGGGTAATAGAGAAGAGTATTGTATATGTCTATAGTATAGTATAGTATATGTCATTGTATATTTCATGTCACTTTAGTTAAGGTGTAGTAAGCTGCATTGCATTATGTGTATGCTGACATCTTTCATTTTCATAGAGCAATTTGTGGCATTCATGGAGACTCAAGTAAATGATGATAAAAAGGTGATAACATGTCATATCACTGCAATGCTCTGGCATGTGACACACAGCAGGTACATTTTAATTGAAAAAATGTGCGCCTTAACTCGCAAGCAGCACGCGTTGGCCCGTTTGGATTATAATTAAAGCACACCCTAGCCAGCCGCTACTATGTAGTAATTAAAGTGTGATGCGTGCTACCTCAGCTGAGTACCACGTGAACTGTGAAAAAAAGGGCTCCAATGAGTGGGTCGTGATTAAATATATCAGGCTGACCATGTGTGTGTGTGTGTGTGTGTGTGTGTTCACGCATGTACTATTTCAACCTAAGGGCCCCAGTGACCTCTCCCTTGGTGCCCCCACTCACAATACCAAGTTTGGTGTCGATTGCTTAATTACTGTGGCTGTGTATAGCGAACACAAACCGTGCCACATACGAGGACTGTCCACAAAGTAAAGGACCTTTTTATTTTTTTCAAAAACTATATGGATTTGAATCACATGTGATTGCATCAGCCAAGCTTGAACCTTCGTGCGCATGCGTGAGTTTTTTCACGCCTGTCGGTTGCGTCATTCGCCTGTGGGCAGGCTTTGAGTGAGCACTGGTCCACCCCCCCGTCTGATTTATATTATCAGGGAAATGGCAGAGAGACTGCCGCTTTGCTCCATGAATTTTTTTTTCAGAAACTGTTAGAGACAGCCAGTTGGAAACCATTCGAAAGATTCCGATGGCTTTCGGTGAAGATTCTGTCGGCGTCACACAGATTAAGGACTGTTAAAAGCTTTTTAAAGACGGCCCACAGCGGCGGAGGGCGCGCGGCGCACCGAGCGGCCATCAACAGGCTGGAACGACCAGATCATTTCTAAACTGAACGCTGTGTTGATCCGGGACATCGTGTGACTACCACAGAAATGGCAAGAGAGCTGGACATAGCACTTTTGTGGCACATTCCACTGTTACAGGAGATTTTGTAATGAAAGACGTGTGGAGGATTTCGCGTGTCGGCACGAAGCCGCTCATGACGCGCAACAAAAAAAACACCTCCGTGTTGGAAGTCTCACACTGTGGCATGTCCAGCTGTTACACAATTTCTCGGATACTCACTCGACTGAAAAGCCATCGAAAGCCATCTGAATCTTTCAAATGGTTTCCAACTGGCTGTCTCTAACAGTTTCTGAAAAAAATTTCATGGAGCAAAGCGGCAGTCTCTCAGCCATTTCCCTGACAATAAAAATCCGACGAAGGGGCTGGACCAGTGCTCACTCAAAGCCTGCCCACAGGCAAATGACGCAACCGACAGGCGTGAAAAAACTCACGCATGCACATGAACGTTCAAGCTTGGCTGATGTAATCACACGTGATTCAAATCCATATAGTTTTTGAAAAAAATAAAAATGTCCGTTACTTTTTGGACAGACCTCGTACATGCATACATAGATTTCCTTTTATATATATAGTGATCCCAGGAATTCTTCTTGCAGCAACTCCTCAGCTGCAGAATAAGTGACAGCAAGCTACAAAAACAGCCGTTCATTTATTTTTCCTCTTGCCTGACCTTTAGTTTCAGAATGGAGGGTTACATATCCAAGATGAAATAATTTTCTAAACTGGACTTTCAATCAAAGCAGCAGGTAGTAATTAAAGAAACACCAACACCGGAAGTAAAAGGTTTGCTTCAGACAGCAGAAGACCCGCTCTTTTCAAACACAGTGGGACACATGAAAAGTCTGACTGTGTAGATGTCCAGCAAGGAACTGCCTTTTTCTGCTTTTCCTGGCTTATTTTCTCAACTTGTGACAATGTCTGGACTCAGATGGGATATTGTGACCTGAAGAATTTGCAAAGAAATCTCATCAAACACGAGCAGACAACCACTCACATTCAAAGCCAGAAAAGGCAGAAAACATACAGTCGGAACTAGGGATGGGTATCGGGAACCAGTTCTTTTCGGGTATCGTTAAGAAATGATTCGATCCACCGACATCAATGATCAATAATCATTTCTCTACATTGATTACAGATCCTACAGCGGGTCTGCAATCAACCGTTTCTGCAGCGCGGCTTTGCTTTGAACCTTGAATCAATGAAACAGTGCTTCAATCTGCTGCTTCATTGGTTCTTTGTTTTATTTCGCTTTATCTTATTTTTTCCCCACTAAAACCCTAAAGAGCATATGTCTGTGAGTAATATTTACCTTTTTAATGTTAAACCAACCTGTTATGGTCTTTTGAAACAGTTGATAGATGTATTTTATAACTTAAAAATGGGACAGATGCTAATGCGTTAGCATGTCCATGGCATTTTCAATGTTAAAGGTAGCATTAATCTGTTCGCATTTCAGCACATTTGTGTGCATTTTGTTTTCTGTATAATAATTGATGGGTCAGCGTTTGTTGTCATAAAAGAGTCAAATGCATTACAAATTTTAATATTTTGAAATTAATTTTTATTTATATATTATTATTAACAATAATAATAGCAGCAACAATAACAATAATAGTAAGAATAAATAATAATTCTACAATAGAATTTTAGAGAAAGAGATAAAAAGAACCTGATAAAACTGTTATGTGTCGGACGCAGCTCGGAGAACCGACCAGCGTTTGAAGGACCCAGTATGAAATAAGCAGAGCACGGTACAAAGGCTAACTGAATTTAATACATAACAGTGAAATATAATAAAAAGGTGCGGCCTGGCGTGGTGCGCTCCCAGTAGCGCTAACGGTCCGGAGCCAGAAGCTGTTTCGGACCCAAGGACCCCGCCGACACCCCCCAGGTGGCCGCAACAACCGAGTCTGTGAAAGAAGGAACCATTATGTGAGTCCACACTCTACACACAGAACACTTAAGGGTGTACAAACAGCAAACACTTCCTGGCTTGATTACTGATCAGCTTCCCAACCTGCAGGCATGGAACCTCCCGTTCACAAAACTCCACTGCAGTGGAAGCTGATACATGACTAACAAACAGCTCAATACAATAAGGTGTGAGGGACACCACATTTACTGACTGTATAACTGTTAGTCACAAAATCTAACGTACCTCAGGAAGTGTGCTGACGAGCGTGAGACCTCACCCCCTCCTCTTTCACAGACTGTGCATCAAACCTGGACGTTCTCAGCATCCGCTGCTGATGAGATGGCTCCCGAGACGACGATCTCACCCGTCTGGTCACAAGGTCGAGTCTCTGGCAAATACACACTGTGCACTCCAGTCTTAAATGCCAACATGTTCCAATCCATCCAGATGCACTACAGCTGTGAGTCCTGACGAGTCGCAGGTGATCAGGGTGAGGTCCTGACAGCCTCAGCAACACAGCCACTCAGTCCCAAACGCACGCCACCTGGGAGGAAACCAAAAGACAAACAAACCGGCAGCCAGGCCCCCCCAGCCATATAACAAAAACAAAACACAACAAAAAAAGATAAAACCAACTAACAATGAACATAAATAAATGAATATAGAAATAAATAACTATTTCCTGTGAATACCTAGTGACTCTTACACCTCCACTTCATCCCTGTTTTATTTATGTCTAATGACAATTTGTTTCGGTCAAACCATATTTTCAATTTGTTCATTTCTTCAGTGATTTCCTCCAGAACTATCTGCCAAGCGAGAAAACTGCTGCATCTCAGTAAGAGCAGAATACTACTGGAATGAATTTGAATAAGGAAAGTTGGGTTTTCTTCTTACCAAAATGGATGCTGCACTCACTGTAATTTATTGTCTGGAATAGTCCCAGATTGGATTTCAGAGCTTCTAGAATTCAAACATTTTTGTGCGGGCGCGGGTCCCAAAATTAGACGTCCTGCACTGATGTGCAGCAGCCGGCTAAGTTCAGCTTAGAGGTACGCAGAGACATTCATGCCAAAATGTCTGAAAGGAAATGCTTTTGACAACAAATACAGATTTTATTTATTTTTATTTATGTCCAGAGATCAAGGATCCAGTGACCAATTTAAAATGTTATTGACATACAACCCCTGGCAAAAATTATGGAATCACCGGCCTCGGAGGATGTTCATTCAGTTGTTTAATTTTGTAGAAAAAAAGCAGATCACAGACATGACACAAAACTAAAGTCATTTCAAATGGCAACTTTCTGGCTTTAAGAAACACTATAAGAAATCAAGAAAAAAAGATTGTGGCAGTCAGTAACGGTTACTTTTTTAGTCCAAGCAGAGGAAAAAAATATGGAATCACTCAATTCTGAGGAAAAAATTATGGAATCACCCTGTAAACTTTCATCCCCAAAACTAACACCTGCATCATATCAGATCTGCTCGTTAGTCTGCATCTAAAAAGGAGTGAACACACCTTGGAGAGCTGTTGCACCGAGTGGACTGACATGAATCATGGCTCCAACACGAGAGATGTCAATTGAAACAAAGGAGAGGATTATCAAACTCTTAAAAGAGAGTAAATCATCATGCAATGTTGCAAAAGATGTTGGTTGTTCACAGTCAGCTGTGTCTAAACTCTGGACCAAATACAAACAACATGGGAAGGTTGTTAAAGGCAAACATACTGGTAGACCAAGGAAGACATCAAAGCGTCAAGACAGAAAACTTAAAGCAATATGTCTCAAAAATCGAAAAATGCACAACAAAACAAATGAGGAATGAATGGGAGGAAACTGGAGTCAACGTCTGTGACCGAACTGTAAGAAACCGCCTAAAGGAAATGGGATTTACATACAGAAAAGCTAAACGAAAGCCATCATTAACACCTAAACAGAAAAAAAACAAGGTTACAATGGGCTAAGGAAAAGCATTCGTGGACTGTGGATGACTGGATGAAAGTCATATTCAGTGATGAATCTCAAATCTGCATTGGGTAAGGTGATGATGCTGGAACTTTTGTTTGGTGCCGTTCCAATGAGATTTATAATGATGACTGCCTGAAGAGAACATGTAAATTTCCACAGTCATTGATGATATGGGGCTGCATGTAAGGTAAAGGCACTGGGGAGATGGCTGTCATTACATCATCAATAAATGCACAAGTTTACGTTGATATTTTGGACAATTGAAAGGATGTTTGGGGATGTTTCAAGAAGATAATGCATCTTGCCATAGAGCAAAAACTGTGAAAACATTCCTTGTAAAAAGACACATAGGGTCAATGTCATGGCATAGGGTCAATGTCAACGAGTAGATCTGATTTGATGCAGGTGTTAGTTTGGGGGATGAAAATTTAAAGGGTGATTCCATAATTTTTTCCTCAGAATTGAGTGATTCCATATTTTTTTCCTCTGCTTGGTCTAAAAAAGTAACCGTTACTGACTGCCACAATCTTTTTTTCTTGATTTCTTATAGTGTTTCTTAAAGCCAGAAAGTTGTCATTTGAAATGACTTTAGTTTTGTGTCATGTCTGTGATCTGCTTTTTTTCTACAAAATTAAACAACTGAATGAACATCCTCCGAGGCTGGTGATTCCATAATTTTTGCCAGGGGTTGTAGAAAACCTGTAAAGCCTACTTTTAGTACACAGAACATTCACCAGAGGTATCAATAAGGGAATCAATAAGGAATCGGATCGATAAGTGGAATCGATAATTGCATCGATATTGATAAAATCTTATCAATACCCATCCCTAGTCGGAACAGAACTGATGAAGGACGACATTCTTCCCTGGCAGTGATCTCCACTGAGACAGAGAGACTTTTTAAAGTGAAGGAAGATAAGGTAAACTTCTTCAAACAAGTTATCAATGCTTTTGTTCAGAAGGAGCAACACGTGGGCTTTCATTTTTTTAATTAAATGTGCTTTTTTGTGTGCTTCAGTTTGTATGTGTAAAGAATGCTGATATGAGATTTTAAACATAACCTCTTAACTGCTGCCAATCAAAGGGTGAATAAGCTGCTCTGTGGGGTTCATATGTTTGTAAATCTGATTGTGATGAAGTCAGTGCCTCACCAGCCATCAACCTCACTGCACGTCACTGTTCTTACCACACGCTGCCTTGCATTGTGCTGCACCCGCATAGCCCCAGTCTCCAGCTCGCAGTTTCCTCCATCAGCCGGTACAACAAGCTCACCTCCAAAAGCGCCTGACTATGCTCTGTGGGGACTAAATCGGACTCCTGCTCCTGTTTGTGCGAGAACAGACCCACAACCCTGTTTTTTTCCTCCTAAGAATGAATTTTGGAGACTTGGATTACTTACAAGATAACACATCTGTCCACGTGGCAACAAGGTGGCCTGGAGTTGCTCATCTCTTAAGCGTGGGTGCGCTTTCACCCGTTCCTCTCCCTGTCGTGGACGCACAGCACTAAAAAGCACTGACTTATCCCCTTTGCTCCCCCACCAACACCACACCTGCAGGACTATCTCCACCATGTTCTGGACAAGTGTACAAGGTTGAAATTGACAGGTTGAGATTAAGTGCAAATTTCTTTACAAGGCTAAGTACTCCACAAAGCATATGTGCTTAGGGCACCCAAATGTCTGGCATCAGCCCTGCAAAGAGGTTATATTTACACAAAAATAAAATGGCGTTTGCAGCTAGCTAGACCAGCCACTGACGTCACAGTACCGCTCTACTCTGATACTCTGAAAAAAGGAACAGAACAGAATGAAACAGAATGTTACTTATGACCTCTTAAAATAGGTCAAGGTCAGCCATCTTTGAACTTGTCCAAGCTCTGTGTGTCCCAAGAATGTTCCTTATGAATTTGAAGACTCTGGCAGTAATAGGACTGGACTTATGCTGAGCACAGACAGACGGATGGACGGACGGAAAGTCTTTGCAATATCCGATGGCCATATTTGATAGCCTCAGATAAAAATGCAAGATGCTCAAATGTAAAACCAGTAAGCAAAAACTTCACTCGCATTGAAAACAATTACAGAAAGATTTCAATGTATAATAAGAAATTGTAAATAAATAATAATAAATCTATCTATCTATCTATCTATCTATCTATCTATCTATCTATCTATCTATCTATCTATCTATCTATCTATCTATCTATCTATCTATCTATCTATCTATCTATCTATCTATCTATCTATTTTGTTGGGGGAGGTCATGGTCTAGTGGTTAAGCGTTGGGCTTGAGACTGTACTCAGTTTAAATCCCAGCTTGACCGGAAAATCACTAAGGGTCCTTGTGCAAGGTCCTTAATCCCCGAGTTGCACCCGGTGTGTAGTGAGTGCCTTGCATAGCAGCACCCCGACATTGGGGTGAATGTGAGGCATTATTGTAAAGCGCTTTGAGGGTCTGATGCAGATGGAAAAGCGCTATATAAATGCAGTCCATTTACCATGTGATGCACCTTTGGCACCTTTGTGATGCACCTCACAGCATCAAGTCTTCTTGAATAAGATGCCACAAGCTTGGTGTACCTACCTTTGGGCAGTTTTGCCCATTCATCTTTGTAACACCTCTCAAGCTCCATCGGGTTGGATGGGGAGCGTAGTGCACAGACATTTTCAGATCTCTCCAGAGTTGTTTCCTCTGAATCACTGGCTGGTCACTCAAGGACATTCACAGCCTGGTCTCACGGCAAGTCGTGATTCAGCAGCATGAAATATAGATTAATCTGTTGGTGTGTGTTATTGTGACAAAAAGCACCTCATTTTTGTCACGGCAGCACAAATTCATTCTAATTCATTTCATGATGGCTGCATGAAATTAAAAGTGAAGCGGGGGGTTTGGGGTGGTTATGCTTAGGGCGGGGGGAAGGAGTAGGGTTAGGTTATGGTTAAGGTTAGGGTTGGGGGTAGGGTTAGTAATACTGAGTTAAAAAAAACCCGTCATGAAAATTTGACTCATTTCGTGAAAGGAGGACAAAAAAAAAAAAAGTGAGACTGGGCTGCCATTCACAGAGTCGTCCTGAAGCCACTCCTTTGATATCTTGGCTGTGCGCTTAGGGTCATTGTCCTATTGAAAGACGAACCATCGCCCCAGTCTGAGGACAAGAGCTCTCTGGAGCAGGTTTTCATCCAGGATGTCTCTGTACATTGCTGCATTCATCTTTCCCTCATTCATGACTAGTCTCCCAGTTCCTGCCACTGAAAAACATCCTCACAGCACGATGCTGCCACCACCATGCTTCACTGTAGGGATGTTGCCTGGTTTCCTCCAAACATGACACCAGGCATTCATGCTAAAGAGTTTCATTTTTTTTTCTCATCAGACCAAAGAATTTTGTTTCTCATGGTCTGAGAGTCCTTCAGGTGCTTTTTTTCAAACTTCCCTGCAGGCTGCCTTGTGGATTATACTAAGGAGTGGCTTCTGTCTGGCCACGCTACCAAACAGGCCTGATTGGTAGATTGCGGCAGAGATGGTTGTCCTTCTGGAAGGGTCTCCTCTCTACACAGAGGAATTCTGGAGGTTTGAAAGAGTGACCATCGACTTCTTGGTCACCTCCCTGACTAAGGCCCTTCTCCTTTGTTCGCTCAGTTTAGACGGACAGCCAGCTCTCGGAAGAGTCGTGGTGGATCCCAGTTTCTTCCATGTATGGATGATGGAGGCCACTGTGCTCATTGGGACCTTCAAAGCAACAGAAATGTTTCTGTACCCTTCCCCAGATTTGTGCCTCAAGATAATCCTGTCTTGGAGGTCTACAAACAATTCCTTTGACTTCATGCTTGGTTTGTGCACTGTCAACTGTTGGACCTTATATGGAGACCAGTGTGTGCCTTTCCAAATCATGTCCAATCAACTGAAATTCCCCAGGTGGACTCCAATTAAGCTGTAGAAATATCTCAAGGATGATCAGTGGAAACAAGAGGCACCTGAGCTCAATTTTGAGCTTCATGGCAAAGGCTGTGAATGTGATTTCTTACTTTTTTCTTTTTTTATCTTTAATAAATTCACAAAAATAAAAAATTTAAAACTTTTTTCACATTGTCGTTATAGGATATTGTGTGTAGAATTTTTAGGAAAAAAAATAATTTCATCCATTTTGGAATAAGGCTTTCCAGATATACTGTATATACAGTGAGGGAAATAAGTATTTGAACACCCTCGTTTTTGCAAGTTCTCCCACTTAGAAATCATGGAGGGGTCTGAAATTTTCATCTTAGGTGCATGTCCACTGTGAGAGACATAATCTAAAAAAAAAAAATCCAGAAATCACAATGTATGATTTTTTTTAATAATTTATTTGTATGTTACTGCTACAAATAAGTATTTCAACACCTGTGAAAATCAATGTTAATATTTCGTACAGTACTCTTTGTTTGCAATTACAGAGGTCAAATGTTTCCTGTAGTTTTTCACCAGGTTTGCACACACTGCAGCAGGGATTTTGGTCCACTCCTCCATACAGATCTTCTCCAAATCTTTCAGGTTTGGAGTTTCAGCTCCATCCAAAGATTGTCTATTGAGTTCATGTCTGGAGACTGGCCAGGCCACTCCAGGACCTTGAAATGCTTCTTATAAAGCCCCCCCTTAGTTGCCCTGGCTGTGTGTTTGGGGTCACCGTCATGCTGGAAGACCCAGCCATGACCAATCTTCAATGCTCTTACTGAGGGAAGGAGGTTGTTTGCCAAAATCTCGCAATACATGACCCCATCCATCCTCCCTTCAATACGGTGCAGTCGTCCTGTCCCCTTTGCAGAAAGGCACCCCCAGAGTATGATGTTTCCACCCCCATGCTTCACGGTTGGGATGGTTTTCTTGGGGTTGTTCTCATCCTCTAAACATGGTAAGTGGAGTTGATTCCAAAAAGCTCTATTCTGGTCTCATCTGACCATATGACCTTCTCCCATGCCTCCTTTGGATCATCCAGATGGTCACTGGTGAACTTCAAACGGACCTGGACATGTGCTGGCTTGAGTAGGGGGACCTTGCTGCCCTGCAGGATTTTAAACGATGACAGCATCATGTGTTACTAATGTAATCTTTGTGACTTTGGTCCCAGCTCGCATCAGGTCATTGACCAGGTCCTCCTGTGTAGTTCTGAGCTTTCTCAGAATCATCCTTACCCCACAAAGTGAGATCTTGCATGGAATCCCAGACCGAGGGAGATTGACAGTCATCTTGTGTTTCTTCCACTTTCTAATAAATAATAACAGTTGTTGTCTTCTACCAAGCTGCTTGCCTGTTGTCCTGTAGTCCATCCCAGCCTTGTGCAGGTCTACAGTTTTGTCCCTGGTGTCCTTAGACAGCTCTTTGGTCTTGGCTATGGTGGACAGGTTGGAGTGTGATTGATTGAGTGTATGAACAGGTGTCTTTTATACAGGTAACAAGTTCAAACAGGTGCAGTTGATACAGGTAAAGAGTGCAGAATAAGAGGGCTTCTTAAAGAAAAATTAACAGGTCGGTGTGAGCCAGAATTCTTGCTGATTGGCAGTTATTCAAATACTTATTTGCAGCAGTAACATACAAATAAATTATTAAAAAATCATACATTGTGATTTCTGTATATTTTTTTAGATTATGTCTCTCACAGTGGACATGCACCTAACATGGAAATTTCAGACTCTTCATGATTTCTAAGTGGGAGAACTTGCAAAATCGCAGGGTGTTCAAATACTTATTTTCCTCACTGTATATATATATATATATATATATATATATATATATATATATATATATATATATATATATATATATATATATATATATATATATATATATATATATATATATACACACATATATATATATATACACTCAACAAAAATATAAACGCAACACTATTGGTTTTGCTCCCATTTTGTATGAGATGAACTCAAAGATCTAAAACTTTTTCCACATACACAATATCACCATTTCCCTCAAATATTGTTCACAAACCAGTCTAAATCTGTGATAGTGAGCACTTCTCCTTTGCTGAGATAATCCATCCCACCTCACAGGTGTGCCTTAGACTGCCCACAATAAAAGGCCACTCTGAAAGGTGCAGTTTTATCACAGCACAATGCCACAGATGTCGCAAGATTTGAGGGAGCGTGCAATTGGCATGCTGACAGCAGGAATGTCAACCAGAGCTGTTGCTCGTGTATTGAATGTTCATTTCTCTACCATAAGCCGTCTCCAAAGGCCTTTCAGAGAATTTGGCAGTACATCCAACCAGCCTCACAACCGCAGACCACGTGTAACCACACCAGCCCAGGACCTCCACATCCAGCATGTTCACCTCCAAGATCGTCTGAGACCAGCCACTCAGACAGCTGCTGAAACAATCGGTTTGCATAACCAAAGAATTTCTGCACAAACTGTCAGAAATCGTCTCAGGGAAGCTCATCTGCATGCTCGTCGTCCTCATCAGGGTCTCGACCTGACTCCAGTTCGTCGTCGTAACCGACTTGAGTGGGCAAATGCTCACATTCGCTGGCGTTTGGCACGTTGGAGAGGTGTTCTCTTCATGGATGAATCCCGGTTCACACTGTTCAGGGCAGATGGCAGACAGCGTGTGTGGCGTCGTGTGGGTGATGTTGTGTGGGCCGCCAGAAGAGGATGTACTGCTGGCCCACCACGAAAGGGCGCCCTGCCTGAAGTGCGGGCTTCAGGCACGAGAGGGCGCTGCCGCCACGGACACAGCCGGGAGTGACAGCTGTCACTCATTAATTCCTGACAGCTGTCACACATTCTTCATCATCGCACTCCATAAAGACCAGACGTCATCTCCACCTCATCGCCGAGATATCATACTTCATTGGAGGTAATATCCTCAGCCGTTTGTGTCTTTTGCAATATATCTGTATATTGTGTGTGTTTGCAGGAGTACCGGTTCCTTTTTCTGTGGAGGCTGAGTGAGTGCAGGACGGCACTCTTTTTCCCTGAGGAATCCCTGCGGTACTCTGCAACATATTGAGTGAGAGGTGGAGGTGGCATTCCCACCGCTGTTGTTACTGGGTGTACACACACCCACACTTGACTGTCTTTGTTCTTCGCCAGCAGTACCAGATCCGACAGTCGGGGACGGTGATCACCTGGGAATTCGGGACTTGGCGGCTCCAGTATTCACCAGGTTCTGTGGGGGCGGAAATCGTGTGGTTCCGGCTCTTCTCAGGACAGACGTCTTCTATCCTCGAGCCTGCCCACATGTCACCTTTGTAATTTGACTGTAATTATATTCTGAGATTGTCTGTATGTTCGTTGTGCACATTTCACAACATTAAATTGTTACCTTTTGGCTCATCTATTGGCCGTTCATTTGCGCCCCCTGTTGTGGGTCCGTGTCACTACACTTTCACAACAGGTGAGCGGTTTTCTGATGTCAATGTTGTGGATCGAGTGGCCCATGGTGGCAGTGGGGTTATGGTATGGGCAGGCGTCTTAGGCAGCTCTTTGGTCTTGGCTATGGTGGACAAGTTGGAGTGTGACTGATTGAGTGTGTGAACAGGTGTCTTTTATACAGGTAACAAGTTCAAACAGGTGCAGTTAATACAGGTAAAGAGTGCAGAATAAGAGGGCTTCTTAAAGAAAAATTAACAGGTCTGTGAGAGCCAGAATTCTTGCTGGTTGGTAGGGGATCAAATACTTATTTGCAGCAGTAACGTACAAATAAATTATTAAAAAATCATACATTGTGATTTCCGGATTTTTTTTTTTTTTTTTTTAGATTATGCCTCTCACAGTGGACATGCACCTAAGATGAAAATTTCAGACCCCTCCATGATTTCTAAGTGGGAGAACTTGCAAAACTGCAGGATGTTCAAATACTTATTTTCTTCACTGTAATTTTTAATCAAGTTAATTAAAGTGTTTTTGTGTGATTTAGCAATTTTCATTTTGCATATCAGGGTTTTTTCTATGATTTTGTAACAGTGGTAATCTTGGATCATTATGTGTGTGTGTGTGTGTGTGTGTGTGTGTGTGTGTGTGTGTGTGTGTGTGTGTGTGTGTGTGTGTGTGTGTGTGTGTGTGTGTGTGTGTAAAGTGGGGTGGTTTTTGTTAAATAATAGGTGTAATAATAAGCAGTTAAGTGAGCTTGTTCCCAGTGCAAAATTCCCAGTTCAAACCCCACCCCTGCCCATTCTCCATATAATATGGAGTTGTGTCAGGAAGGGCACCCAGCATAAAACTTCCATCCATTCAATTAAGGTCCATGGGGGAGCCAGAGCCTATCCCAGCAGTCATAGGGCGTGAGGTGTGGTACAGCCTGGACAGGACACCAGTCTGTCGCAGAGCCACATGTAGACAAACAAATACATTCAGACACACATGCACACCTATGGCAGCAGACCAAGCAGCTCAGTCCACACTTCTTTGCCATCAACCAAGTCCTGTAACTCTTCCCGGGGGATCCTGAGGCATTTCTGAGACAGCTGGGAAATGTCCTAGATCTTCCCTGGGGCCTCCTCCTCCAAGTTAAACATGCCTGGAAGACCTCTCTAGGGAGACGACAACCACCTCAGTTGGCTCCTTTTGAATCTTTCCCGGATAGTCAAGCTTCTCAACCTGTCCAGGAGTGTAAAGCCAGATACCTCAGATAGAGGATTCGGTCATTGCCGTGTTTGAAATGAAACAAGTATAAAAGACAAAAAATATAAAAGATGACAGGTTGAATCTGCACCCCCACTGAGGAAGAGGAGACCATGGAGGGTGAAAACCATCTGTGCTTTGGACTCTAAATGTGCACACACATAAAAATGGATCGGCTCCCACTGGAGTGCAGCGCACGATCGGTGTTAAGGGAAAACATCAGCACTGACAAAACGAGCTGGTGTGGCTGTTTTGTTTCATTTATTTTAGCAGAAATCCCAAGCGGCACCCCATTTTAGATTTGAGAACCGAAAGAGCGCCATGTTTGGTTGCTTTGCAGTGGTTGGTGGTGGTGATGCTTGCATTGTTTTTGTTTGTTTGTTTGTTTTATTTTCCTTAAATTTGGCATAACTGTGCAGCTATAAATAACTGTTCTGTTTCACAAGAGCCTGGCTGTTGTGTTTAACAGAAGAGTGTGTGTGGTCCATCCTGTCACCAACACCAGAGGTGGATCCAGCCTTTTATAGGGGCTGAGGCCCCCTCCTGGATTATCCAGATTTTACTTTTACTCAATACTTTTACTTAAAGTACATTTTATATGAGAAATTTACTTTTGATACTTAAGTAGCAGGGGTGGTGGCCAAGTGGTTAATGCGCTTAGTTTCAGTGCAGAAGGTTCCAGGTTCAAATCCCACCCCTGCCACATTTCTCCATGTAATGTGGAGTTGCGTCAGGAAGGGCATCCGGCGTAAAACCTGTGCCAATTCAACATGCAGATGTTGTATGGCTGGGGGGCCTGGCTGCCTTTTTGTTTCTGTCTTTTGTTTTTCCTTCCAGGTGGCTTGCATTTGGGACTGAGTGGCTGTGTAGCTGAGTTTATCAGGACCTCACCCTGATCACCTGCGGCTCGTCAGGACTCACAGCTGTGGTGCATCTACATGGATTGGAACATGGTGGCATTTAAGACTGGAGTACACAGTGTGTATTTGCCAGAGACTCGACCTTGTGACCAGACGGGTGAGATCGTCGTCTCGGGAGCCATCTCATCATCAGTGGATGCAGAGAACGTCCAGGTTTGATGCATGGTCTGTGAAAGAGGAGAGGGTGAGGTCTCACGCTCGTCAGCACACTTCCTGAGGTACGTTAGATTTTGTGACTAACATTTATACAGTCAGTAAATGTGGTGTCCCTCACACCTTATTATATTGAGCTGTATGTTGGTCGTTTAAATCAGCTTCCGCTGCAGTGAGTTTGTGAACTGGATGTTCCATGCCTGCAGGGTGGGAAGCTGATTAGTAATTAAGCCAGGAAGTGTTTGCTGTTTGTACACCTTTGAGCGTTCTCTCTGTGTGTTGAGTGTGGACTCACATAATGATTCCTTCTTTCACAGACTCGGTTTGTCGTGGCCACCTGGGGGGTGTCGGCGGGGTCCTTGGGTCCGAACCAGTTCTGGCTCCGGACCGTTAGCGCTGCTGGGAGCGCACCGCAATCCACCACGCCAGACCGCGCACTTCTATATTTTTCACAGCACTGTTATGTTCATTAAACTCTGTTATCCTTTGTACCGTGCTCTGCTTATTTTATACTGGGTCCTTCAAACGCTGGTCGGTTCTCTGGGCTGCGTCCGACACATAACAGCAGATCCACCTTGGATTTGCTGTGGCGACCCCGAGTGCAAACAAGGGAGCAGCCGAAGGGACTTACTTACTTACTTTTGATACTTAAGTACAGTAAATGTCAGATACTTTAAGACTTTTACTCAAGTAATATTTTTAAAGGAGACTTTAACTTTTGCTAAAGTAATCTTATGGTAAAACACTTTTACTTTCATTCAAGTATCACTTTGAGGTACTGTCTGATGAAGCCAACAGAACCACATCATCCACAAAAAGCAGAGATGCAGCTCTGTGGGACCATATTTACGCTACACTATCATTACTCAGTTGACTAGTCTGTGAACAAGTGATTGATTTTAATTTACAGTAAAATTATGCTTTTGTTTGGACACCGTGTACCTTCATTAGCTGTTCATGGGCGGCACAGTGACTTAGTGGTTAGCACTGGTGCCTCACAGCAAGAAGGTCATGGGATCGATTCCTGTCCTTTCTGTGTGGAGTTTGCATGTTCTCCCCATGTCTGCGTGGGTTTCCTCTGGGCACTCCGGTTTCCTCCCACAATCAAAAACATGCTAATTTAGTTTCTGCTCCTTTCAATCAATCAGTCAATCAGTGTTTATTTATGGGGCCCTTTACAATACTCAAGGTGACCAAAGTGCTTTACAGTAAAATAAAACCAATATAGAATAAAAAATTAAAACACATTAAAACAATTACAAGACAAGAAAACACAATAGAAGGTGTTGGGAAAGTGAATGCACGGACCCACGTTAGGGGGCATAAATAAGCGGTCAATAGGAGTTCAAATAAATAACAATTTATTATGCAAAAGTGCAAACAGGTTACGAATATGCTGAGTCCAATTAATAACAAAATGGTGACATGTGGGCAGGCCCGAGGGTAGGAGACGCCTATCCAGAGAAGAGCCGGAACCCATGAAGTCCCACCGCCAGCCGGAGGCCTGCAATACACCAGAGCCGCCAAGTCCTGGTACCCCAGGTGGCCACCACTCGAGGCTGTTGGACCTGTACTGCTGGCAGGAGCAAAAACAGATTAGGTGGGTGTGTGTACACCCAGAAAACAGTCAGCAAAACTCAGTAATCCTCCTGAAGGAATAAATCCAAATACTCCCAGAGTGCAGAGGAAAACTGGAAAACGTGCAGTGTCAATTGTTACACTTAGCAAGTAAGAAGTGAGGAGTGGAGACGCCAGCTCCTCCAAACTTCCCACAAATCCGGCTACAAGGTGCAAGTATATAAATCACAACTGCAAAGACTTCAGTAGCAGTGAATGTGCGTACGGCACAAAACGGCTGAGTATGTTTACCTGTGTGGTAAGCTGATAACTCGGCAGAGTTATGGTGTCTTTCCCAGGCTTTTATTGGTGATGATGAAGAAGATGACAAACAGCTGACAGCCAACGGAGCGCACCTGGTGGTGCCCAAGGAGGCCAACAGGCCCGTGCGCCCTCTAAGGGTCAAAAGGTGCCAGCATGGCAAGGCGCCATCTGTTGGTGGGCCAGCAGTACCTCCTCTTCAGCGGCCCACATAACAGGACCCCCCCCCCCCCAACGGGTGCCTCCTGGCGCCTGACCCGGCTTGTCTGGGTGCTCTCTGTAGAAATCCGCCAGGAGGGCAGGATCCAAAATGAAGCTCCTCTTCACCCAGGAGCGTTCCTCGGGTTCATACCCCTCCCAGTCTAACAGATATTGGTAACCCCGGCCCCTCCGATGAACATCAAGGACTGTTTTGACAGTCCAAGCTGGTTCTCCATCGATGATCCGGGCAGGAGGTGGCGCTGGTCCAGGGGTACAGAGGTCTGACGTGTGGTGTGGTTTGATTCGGGACACATGAAAAACAGGGTGAATCTTTAGCAATGCCGGGAGTAGCAGTTTTACTGCAGCAGGGCTGATCACCTTGATTGTTTTAAATGGTCCAATGTAACAGTCAGTTAGCGTTGGTGAGTCCATCTGCAGAGATATGTTCTTAGTAGACAGCCAAACCTCCTGCCCGGGCTGATAAGCGGGGGCCGGGGCTCGTCGGCGGTCCTCATCGTCCTTAGCCCGCGTCCGGGCCTTCAGGAGAGCAGAGCGGGCTTTCTTCCACACCCGACGGTATCTCCTAAGGTGGGCCTGCACCGAGGGCACCTCGACCTCTCCCTCAACAGCTGGAAATAACGGGGGTTGATACCCCAAGCAGATCTCGAACAGGGAGAGGCCGGTGGAGGACGACACTTGGCTGTTATGTGTGTACTTGATCCAGGCCAGGTGTTGACTCCAGGCCGTCAGGTGTGCAGAAGTGACGCATCTCAAGGCCTGCTCCAAGTCCTGGTTAGCCCGCTCTGCTTGACCGTTAGTTTGTGGGTGGTACCCGGACAACAGGCTCGCCGTGGCCCCCAGTTCCTTACAGAAACTCTTCCAGACCTGCGAGGAGAACTGAGGACCACAGTCTGATACGATGTCCATGGGGATACCATGCAGACGCACGACATAGTAGACCAGGAGGTCTGCAGTCTCCTGGGCAGTTGGGAGCTTCGGGAGGGCCACGAAGTGGGCCGCCTTCGAGAACCGGTCCACTATCGTCAGGATGACTGTCTTCCCCTGGGAGGCAGGGAGACCCATGACGAAGTCCACTCCAATCAGTCAATCAATCAACTTTTTTTCTTATATAGCGCCAAATCACAACAAACAGTTGCCCCAAGGCGCTCCATATTGTAAGGCAAGGCCATACAATAATTATGAAAAACCCCAACGGTCAAAACGACCCCCTATGAGCAAGCACTTGGCAACAGTGGGAAGGAAAAACTCCCTTTTAACAGGAAGAAACCTCCAGCAGAACCAGGCTCAGGGAGGGGCAGTCTTCTGCTGAGACTGGTTGGGGCTGAGGGAAAAAACCAGGAAAAAGACATGCCGTGAAGGGGGGCAGAGATCGATCACTAATGATTAAATGCAGAGTGATGCATACGGAGCAAAAAGAGAAAGAAACAGTGCATCATGGGAACCCCCCACAATCTACGTCTAAAGCAGCATAACCAAGGGATGGTCCAATCCCCTGGTCCAATGTGGGACCAGGGGCGACGAGGCACAGGCTACGGCTGGAGGAGCCCCCTCTCCGGCTGGTGGGAAGCCTTGCCCCTGGCGCAGGTGGTGAATGCCCTGATGTAGTCCCGGGTGTCGGCTTCGACTGACAGCCACCAGAACCGCTGCCGGACCATTGCCACAGTCCATCGCACCTCCAGATGGTCGGAGAGCTTGGAACCATGATAGAAGTCCAACACAGCAGTCCGAGCATCTGGTGGCATGTACAGTCTGTTGGGTGGTCCACCTCCGGGATCTGGGTGTCGCGTCAGGGCCTCCCTAACAACTCCCTCCACGTCCCATGTGAGGGTTGCGACGATAGTGGATTCCGGTATGATGGTGTCCGGTGGGTCCAACAGCCTTGATTTAACTTCCTCTTCATGCACCCGGGATAAGGCATCAGACCGGACGTTCTTGGTCCCGGGGCGGTAGGTGATCTTGAAGTTAAAGCGTCCGAAAAACAATGACCACCAGGCTTGCCTGGGGTTCAGCCGCCTAGCGGCCTGGATATATTCCATGTTCCGGTGGTCAGTGAGAACCACAAATGGGACCACAGCTCCCTCCAACAGATGTCTCCACTCCTCAAGGGCCTCTTTCACAGCCAGGCGTTCCCAATTGCCAACGTCATAGTTCCGTTCGGCGGGGGTTAACCTGCGGGAGAAGTAAGCACAAGGGTGGAGAACACTATCGGACTCCCTGCTCTGGGACAGCACGGCTCCTATCCCTGAGTCAGAGGCATCCAGTTCAACAATAAACTGGCGGCTAGGATCGGGCTGCACCAGAACTGGTGCAGTTGAAAACCGGTGTTTCAACTCCCTAAACTCGGCTTCGCACCGATCCGACCAGGTGAAGGAGACTTTGGTGGAGGTCAGGGCTGTAAGGGGGCGAACTACCTGACTATGCCTTAATGAACCTCCTGTAAAAATTGGCGAACCCTAGGAACTGTTGCAGCTTCCTACGATTTACCGGTTGGGGCCAATCTCTCACCGCAGCTACCTTAGCCGTATCGGGTGCAACGGAGTTGGAGGAGATAATGAACCCCAAGAAGGACAAAGAGGTGCGGTGGAACTCGCACTTCTCGGCCTTCACAAAAAGCCGGTTCTCCAATAACCGCTGAAGGACCTGACGGACATGCTTAACATGAGTCTCAGAGTCCTGGGAGAAAATGAGGATATCATCTAGATATACGAAGATGAATCGGTGCAGGAAATCCCGCAAAACGTCGTCAACCAAAGCCTGAAACATTGCGGGGGTGTTGGTGAGGCCGAACAGCATGACCAGGTACTCAAAGTGCCCTAAGGGGGTGTTAAATACCATCTTCCATTCATCTCCCTTCCGTATCCGAACCAGATGGTAAGCATTCCTAAGATCCAGTTTTGTGAAAATTTTGGCTCCATGCAGGGGCGTGAACACTGAATCCAATAGAGGTAACGGGTATCGGTTGCGAACCGTGATCTCGTTCAGCCCTCTATAATCAATGCATGGACGGAGACCGCCGTCCTTGTTGCCCACAAAAAATAAACCTGCACCTAACAGGGATGCAGAATTTCGGATTAGCCCGGCAGCTAATGAGTCCTGGATGTAGGTCTCCATAGATTCGCGTTCAGGATGTGAGAGGTTGTACAGTCTGCTGGACAGATACTCAGCACCTGGAACCAAATCAATGGCATAATCATACGGTCGATGCGGGGGCAGGGTGAGTGCCAGATCCTTGCTGAAGATGTCAGCAAGGTCATGATACTCAGCCGGCAACTCCGTGAGATTGGGGGGGACTCTGACCTCTTTAACTTCATCACCACGTGGCACAGAGGATCTTAAACACTCCCGGTGGCAGGTTTCACTCCATTGAGCCACAACCCCAGACAGCCAATCAATCCGGGAATTGTGCTTTACCATCCATGGAAAGCCCAAAATTATCCTGGAGGTAGAAGGTGTTACAAAGAACACAATCTCCTCCCTGTGATTCCCAGAGACAACCAAGGTTAAAGGCTGTGTCTGGTGTGTGATTTCTGGTAGTAGGGTGCCATCTAGCGCCCGCACCTTTAATGGTGAAGGAACGGCCACCAGAGGGAGCCCTACAGCCTTAGCCCACCTACTATCCAGTAGGTTCCCTTCCGATCCTGTATCAATCAGTGCTGGAGCGGTAAGGGTTAAATCCCCACAGAGGATTATGACTGGGAGTCGTGCGCATTTGCGTGGGACACCCGTGTGGTTTGTATGGCTCACTCTTAGCCCAGTCTCTAAGGTTGAGCTTTGGTGTTTAACCACCTGGGGCCCCTTATTCTGTGCATGCTCATTCGAGCCGCAGTAAACACACTCTCCACATGCCAGCCTCCTTTGTTTTACTTTCATTTTTGCCCTGCTCGTGTCCATAGCTTTGTCAGCAGGGGGAGCTGGTGCTACGTGGAAAGCTCTGGCTTTGGAGCGGGAAGAGGATGGCGCTGCTTCAGACCTGGAAGGGAGAGGGACGGCGTGCACCCGGCCACGCCCTTCGTCTCGCTCCCGCTTGTATTCCTCTAACCGATTGTCAAGACGAATAACTAGATTGATAAGCCCATCTAAATCCCGCGGCTGATCCTTAGCCACCAGATGCTCCTTTAGGGCCAGAGACAGCCCGTTTACAAAGGCGGCGTGGAGTGAGGCTGAATTATAACCAGACCTCGCTGCCGCGATGCGGAAGTCGATTGTGTAATCAGCTGCACTCCGTCGTCCCTGTCTCATTGACAGCAGCATATTAGAAGTGGCCTCGCCTCTATTGGGATGATCGAACACCACTCGAAACTCGCTTATAAACTCAGTATAAGTAGACAGGACCCGTGAATCTCGTTCCCAGAGCGCCGTAGCCCAGGCGCGTGCTCTGCCCCGAAGTAAATTAATTACGTAAGCCACCCGGCTGTGCTCTGACACGTACATAATGGGCCATTGTGAAAAAATGAGCGCGCACTGCATCAGAAAGTCCGCGCATGTTTCAACACAATCACCGTATGGTTCCGGGGGACTTATGTAAGCTTCGGGCGATGAGGGGGGGGGGACCTCTGAACAACCACTGGATTAACTCTGTTTGGCGGCAGATCCACTGGAGGGGGAGCGGCTGCGGCCGCGCCTGATGTGTACGTGTCTACCTGCGCGGTGAGAGCCTCCATCCAACGGCTGAGGTGAGCATCCTGCTCAGTTAATAAATCCAACCGAGCAGTGAGGTTAGACAGAATGTGCCGCAGCTCTCCCAGCGATCCTCCTGGTGGATCCTGCGCACCTTGCACTTCCATTGATCGGTCCTTAGGTGGTAAACGCCCCTCGGAATCCATGACGTGGCCGAGTTATCCTGTTGGGAAAGTGAATGCACGGACCCACGTTAGGGGGCATAAATGAGCGGTCAATAGGAGTTCAAATAAATAACAATTTATTATGCAAAAGTGCAAACAGGTTACGAATATGCTGAGTCCAATTAATAACAAAATGGTGACACGTGGGCAGGCCCGAGGGTAGGAGACGCCTATCCAGAGAAGAGCCGGAACCCATGAAGTCCCATCGCCAGCCGGAGGCCTACAATACACCAGAGCTGCCAAGTCCTGGTACCCCAGGTGGCCACCGCTCGAGGCTGTCGGACCTGTACTGCTGGCAGGAGCAAAAACAGATTAGGTGGGTGTGTGTACACCCAGAAAACAGTCAGCAAAACTCAGTAATCCTCCTGAAGGAATAAATCCAAATACTCCCAGAGTGCAGAGGAAAACTGGAAAACGTGCAGTGTCAATTGTTACACTTAGCAAGTAAGAAGTGAGGAGTGGAGACGCCAGCTCCTCCAAACTTCCCACAAATCCGGCTACAAGGTGCAAGTATATAAATCACAACTGCAAAGACTTCAGTAGCAGTGAATGTGCGTACGGCACAAAACGGCTGAGTATGTTTACCTGTGTGGTAAGCTGATAACTCGGCAGAGTTATGGTGTCCTTCCCAGGCTTTTATGGGTGATGATGAAGAAGATGACAAACAGCTGACAGCCAACGGAGCGCACCTGGTGGTGCCCAAGGAGGCCAATAGGCCCGTGCGCCCTCTAAGGGCCAAAAGGTGCCAGCATGGCAGGGTGCCATCTGTTGGTGGGCCAGCAGTACCTCCTTTTCAGTGGCCCACATAACAAGAAGGTAAAGTATCAGCATGCTACTCAGTGTTAAAAGCCAGTCTGAATAAATAAGTTTTGTGCCTCCACTTAAAAAGACCAACATCAGTTATAGAACGCATATCAGAGGGCAGTTTATTCCAGAGTCTGGGCCCAGCAACAGAGAAGGCCTAATCCCTCCAGAGCTTGGACTTGGTTCTGGGGACTTCCTGTAGCAGCTGATTGGTGGACCTCAAGGCTCGGTCTGAGTTGCAAACATTCAGAGGTTTGGACAGATAAGAAGGGGCTTTAAAAACAAACAGTAAAATTTTAAAATCAACTCTAAAAGAAACAGGAAGCCAGTGCAAAGAATAAAGGACTGGTGTGATGTGCTGACGTCGCGGTGCATTTGTTAAAAAAACAGACCGCCGCGTTTTGCACCAGTTGAAGACAACTGAGACAACGCTGGGAAACTCCAAAATAAAGTGCATTACAACAGTCTATTCTCGAGCTTATAAAAGCATGAATAGTTTTCTCAAAGTCTATGTAATTTAAAAAAGACTTCACTTTGGTTAAAAGACGCAGTTGATAAAAACTTGCTCTAACCACACTGTCAATCTTTTTTATCAAATTTTAAAGTGCTATCAAATATTTCTCCAAGGTTTCTCACAGCAGATTTAAAGTGAGATGACAACAAGCCAAAATCAGAAGTTACTGAGTCACCAAACAAAATAAAATCGGTTTATCCTCATTTAGATGGAGAAAATTCTGTACTAACCACAGTTTTACATCACCAGTGCAGTCCATTAGATGTTTGGTGGCATCTCCTCTGTTTGACATTTAACAATGTGTGTGAGTGAGGAAAGAGACAGGTGAGAAATGGTCAAAGACTGCAGAGTGTAAGATGGTACCAGGCTGGTCTGGGCTGATACTGCAGCTGCTCATTGCTCTCACAGACATCACCTTTCCAACACAGAAGTTTAAAAACTCCTCACAGGTTGAAACAGTGGCGTCAGCCAACAAAGAGGTACGAGGATTTACAACCAAGTTAATTGTATTAAAGGGCACACAAGGGCAATGTCCATTAGTGGAAATAATATTTGACAGATACTGGGATTTAGCCTCTTTCACAGCTCTCTGATACTGAGCGAGACTGTTCCTCAGTATCTCCAGTGAGACATGTAGTTTGTCTTTGTCCTTCTTCCAGCATCGTTCTGCCTGTCTGCAGTGCTATCTGAGGGCTCTGGTAGAGTCATTTAACCAAAGGTCAGCCCTGGGATTAGAAGACCTGCATCTGAAAGGGGCAACTGTGTCAAGAATCTCAGTGCAGGTGGAGTAAAATGATGACAAAAAGCTATCTGGGCATTCAGAATTAGGAACATTATCTTCATCATATGCTGACAACTCCAAAGACGTGAATGCAGTAGCAAACTCCCCAGCAGTTGAAGAGGTAATAATCCGATGTCTGACGGCTGGGGTAGGAGGCTTACTGACAGGTGGTGGAGCAAGAACTTCAAAAATGACAGGCAGATGATCGGAGATGGAAGTGTCTGATACCTCCAGGAGAGACACAGAGAGCCTGTGGGAAATCACTCAATCTAATATGTGCTCACTGTGTGTAGGTTTATTCACTAGCTGAAATAGATCAAAAGCTAACAAAAGATGTTTAAATTCAGCGGCCATCTTATCAGATGAACAACAAATATGAATGTTGAAATCTCCACAGATTAAGAATTGATCAAATTTGGGGGACACATCTGCAATAAATTCAGAAAACTCCTGAATAAAATGTTTATTGTGTTTAGGTGGACAGTAGACCACAGCACATAAAACTGGAGAGGCAAATTCTATTATGAACTTCTGTACCTCAAAAGAAGAATATTTATTTACACGTAGGGGCTTGCAAGTTGGGGGGGGGTGTCCTAGGATATCTTACCCCCCACCCTGGATATCCCCCCCCCCAATATCTTTATGTGTTTGTCAGTATGTATGTATGTTTGTTTGTTTGTAATCATTGCATTTTTCACCTTTAACTCGCTGTGCAGCACACAGTTTCCATCCCAACTTGCAACTTCACATACAGCAGCCCGAGTAAGGCACCTTTCAGTACACATAAGGATCAAGGTCAAGGGTCAAGGTCACAGGAAGGTCAAACACTAAATTCAACTAAACAACTTTCCTGGTCCCAATTTTTGAAATTTTGCCTACAAATTTGCCATGAACATAGTCATAGGCCTTGTCCATTACCTGGTATAAGAGATTGACCTTAATTTAATTTAATTCAATTTAATTAGCTTATAATACACCAAATCACAGCAAAAGCCATCTCAAGGTGCCATACATAAAACAAGTCAACGTAAAATTTAATAAATAATTAAAAATGAATTAAAAAAATTCAAATAAATAAAAACAGAAGTACAAGAATAAAACATTCATTCATTCATTCATCTTGTACCGCTTAGTCCAATTAAGGGACACGGGGGGCTGGAGCCTATCCCAGCAGTTATAGAGCGCGAGGCAGGGTACACCCAGGACAGGACGCCAGGCTGTCGCAGGGCCACAAATAGACAAACAAACACAGACACACCCACACACACACCTACGGACAATTTTAAAGATTCCAATCCACCTAACCCGCATGTCTTTGGATGTGGGAGGAAACCGGGGCACCCGGAGGAAACCCACGCAAACACGGGGAGAACATGCAAACTCCACACAGAAAGGCCATGGGAATTGAACCCATGACCTTCTCGCTGTGAGGCAACAGTGCTAACCACTAATCCACCGTGCTGCCCAAGAATAAAACAAATAAAAATAAAAACTATTCATAAGGAAGAGACTAAAAATAGGTTTTGAGTCTTGACTTAAAAATGCCCACGGACTCATACTGCCTCACGTTCGCAGGAAGACTGTTCCACAGGGTGGGAGCACGATACAAAAAGGCTCTTTGACCTGCTGACTTCTTCTTTACCCTGGGAACACAGAGAAGTCCCGCATCCTGCAACCTCCTCATTTTGTCCGTATAATGTATGACACACAAACCCAGGCTGAGCGGCAGCTGGTCAAACTGATGCCGATGTCTCGCTGGACCAAGAACCATCATTTCAGTCTTATCAAAGTTTAAAAGTAGGAAGTTACTAGACATCCAACTTCTCACTGATAGAAGACAGTCCTCCACGGATTTTATGGGAGTGAGATTTCCTGCAGTTATCGGCATGTACAACTGAGTATCATCAGCATAACGATGAAAGGCAATCCCAAAACTCCGCAGTATACGCCCAAGGGGTGCCACATACAGGGAGAAAAGCAAGGGGCCTAAAACAGATCCCTGTGGAACCCCAAATCTCATGTCAGCAAGGTCAGAGGTAGTGCCATTATACAAGACCTTGACCTTCAGGGTTTCGCTTGAGGTCAGATGTCACCTAAATTAGGTCAAACTTTAGATTACAGTAAAACATGTTGTGTAATACACCAAATTAATAACATTTTATGATTACATTAGCACTAGCAGAATATAGTTATATGATTACAAATAGATAAAACTTTAATTATAAGTAAAATGTTCATTACAGCAAACTATTGTTATCATACTGGGTGTTGAAAAACTAACATAAATGTATTCTTTGCTTATTATCATACTGTCAGTATAATAAGAAGTAAAGTGATTTTTGCAGGGTAGAGAAGGTTCTGTTCCAGGGACTTGATTCTTTTTGAATACATTTGATCTTCACTTATTGTTGGGTCACTTGCCATGTAGTTCAGCACCAGTTGGGACTCTAACGTTTGACTCATTCTTCATGCTACTAAAACTTGAAACCACTTTGCTGTCATATTTAGTGAATAAAAATGATTTGAACACATTTTTATTCATTCTTTCCCCTGCCGAGCTGCTTGTCCAGTGAGAATCACACTGTTTCAAATAATATTTGTCAATTTCATGCTACATTTATATTATTCTGTTGATTCCTATCTGCCACTCTTTATATTTATGACCTAATTCGTACAAAAGAGATTTGAGAAAGGTGGCAGACATTATAGGCCCCTCATTTTCATTATGTTTCTTAAACATATGTTTCTTTGCATACTATTGTGTCTGTGTGTATATGTGTGTGTGCGCTATATTCATTTATTAACTTGTTTAAATATATGTCTTAATGTTTTAACTGTATGTTTTAGTGTACAGCACATTGGGTCAGCTTTGGCTGTAGTAAAGTGCTTTATAAATAAAGATGGTATGATATGGTACTGTGTGTTCTATAAATATACTGTGGATATTTTATGCAAAACTAAACTGGAGTATTTTCCATCACATTTCCAAATCAGGTCCATATATTTATAGAGTATATCTGGAAGGGGGATTTAAAGATACTTCAGAATAGGAAATATTACCATTGTAGATAGCTATAGATACATACAGAAAGAATACCAATATTGTTCACCTTCAATCAAACTGCTTCATCTGTGACCATAAAACTTCCAGGAAATATAGAGTTTAAAGGTTGTCCTGATTGAGCCTTATCAAGGTTTGGGTTAATCAGTGCTGCCCTGTAGGAATGTTGCCTGTCAGGGGTAGGGGGGAAGATTTCCAGGGTGAGGGGTAAGATATCCAGGGGGGTAAAATATACTGCTACACCGGGCCCGGGCTGTGGCTGCTCACTGCTCCTAGTGGTTGGATTATGTCTAACTGTAATTAGGATGGATTAAATGCAGAGAACACATTTTGTTGCATGTGTATACATATGTGCAATGACAATAAAGGCTCTATTCTATTCTAGAGGAGCTCAGATTACTTTGGTGCATCAAAGAGAAAAAGTACAACTTAAACAGTTTGCAAAGAAAAAAGTAACTTTTGACAACACTGTTGTTTTCAGATACCTCACACCTGCGTTGCATCATTTTGTGGGGTGGGTTGGGGGATGTTGTTATGCAAGGAGTGGAGCCCCTGTAATGTTCTGCATTTGGATGAGATGCAGATGGAGGCCTCAGAAGAAAACACAGGTACTGCTTCACTCCCCACTGCTGGTATCCTGAAAATCAGCACGTAAACACACATATTCAAAAACACACCTTCAAACACACACACACACACACACACACACACACACACACACACACACACACACACACACACACACACACACACACACACACACACACACACACACACACACACACACAGACAGACACAGGGCGGGGGGGTGCTTAAAGCTTTAAAATCTACCCCTAGCTTTTCTCTCTAGTATAACTTCTAATGTGCTCCCCCAACACACACAAAAATTATTCATTATTTCTTTTATATCTCTTTTTCTCTTCCAAAGCCCCTTTTTTTCCTTCTGCGGCTGCCTAGCGTGCGGTATTAGGCTATGTGTAAAATAAATGATGTCTGTAGCCGTAGGGGTATGGCTCTGCCTCCCCCGGAAAACTACCTAACGTCCAAGGAACATTAAACACCCAGATCCTCGTTTAGCGAATAAATAACCATTCATTTGAATGGCTTTGTGTGTGTGCACTGGACTTTCTGTGCATATTTTACCAGCACTGTGCCTGCATGCTGTGTGTCAGGAGAGACAGAGAGAAACACACAGAGACAAAGAGAGAGAGAGAGAGAAAGAGAGAGAGAGAGAGGCCCATTAGAGACTTAATATAGAATAAATGGCCAGGGGCCTTTGTGTCGCCAGCGGACCCTCCAACTCCACAGCGTCATGGTGGGTTACTAATGACCTGAGATCGGGCTCCAAAATGTACTCCTTATATGAATGTCATTTGCAGTGTGTATATATTTATATATTATTTTTTAATTGTGTTTGAAAAGAGAGTAAAACGGTATGCGGGTGTCATTTATTAGGGGGGCTTAGGGAAGTTCTGCCTTCAATGATTCTTTCCTGAAAACGAAATAAATTAGATTCAATTAGCCTATAATGGTTTATGTGTTTGTCAAAGTGTCTTTTTCTGAGTGTGCTGTTAAATAGGAAGGCATTAAAGATTTCTGGGATGAAAAATTTAATCTGTGGAGCTGGTTGTCTAGTTAGCAAAGAAAAACTTTGATGTATATATAGAAATGTTATATACTGACTAATGTCATTTTCTATACTGTACAAACACGCATTAGTCAGTCAGTGTGCTCTATAATGGAACAGATATGGATGAAGAGCCAGCCGTTCAAAATCATGGCTTCCATTTGGAGACGTTGTGTTGGTGTATCGTTTGTATTTATTATTGTATATGTGCGGTCCTGTATCATCACAGAGTCCACACAGCGATGAACTTGTCCAGTGGACATGTGGTGTTTTATGTGTCTGCATGAAGTACATCGATTTTTGCAATGCAAGTTTCTAGAAATGCATGTGAAGCTGAATGTCATTAAAGTTATGTGTAGCAGTAGTTAAACTCTGTGTCCTTATGAAAAATTTCCCAGTGTGCTGTGTGTATCGACTACGGGGGTTTAAGATGTTAATGCTGATCTTAAATGGAATATAACACTTTTCTGTCTGCAGAAAACTCGAAGCCATTTACACATTCAGCCATTTACCATAACTCATTTCAGCAACAAAATCAAGAAAAGTAGAACACAAAAGAATTTGTGTGAATAATTAACAGCACTTAAAATGTCATCGGCAGTGTGGAAGTTATGTGACCTGTCTGTGTCTGAAAACGACAAAGCAAAACTTTGGAGAGAGGTCACTCCTGAAATTCAGGCAGTAATCCAAATCTGCTTGAAAATGTTTTTTTAAACCTATTGTTTTAGTCACTTTTTTGTAGAACATCCTTTATGATGTCATAAAGATTTATTCATAAGATACATGCCTTGATATTGGTGTGGGTTATTATTATAATCTGAGCTAATACTAAATGCCAAATGAACTGCATTTACATAGCGGTTTCATGGTCAAAGCACTTTACTGTGATGCTTCACATTCACCGTTTTACCCACTCACTCATGTACTGTCATCAGGGTGCTGCTGTACAGAGCGCTCAGCTGCACACGGGAGTAACGTGGGGATTAAGGAACTTGCCCGAGGGACCTTTTTGATTTTCGAAGATCCTCTGGTCACAAGTCCACCACTTTAACTCCCTGTTTTATGATCAGGAATAATTATTAATAAATTAATTAATTATAATTAATTATAATCATAATTAATTATTGACATTGATCACATTCCCCCAAATTACAACACTTGCTTATGTATTGATTTTTATGAAATTATCAGAAACCTTTTGTATTTATTTATGTATTAATTTATTGGTCCGCTGCATCATGCCGCAGCCGTACAGTGTAACAGTGTAAAACAGGACAATGGATGAATAAATCTGTCGCTGTGTATTATTCAATTTTACAACAGAATTTCTCCTTCATGTCACGAAATTATTTTTTATCGTGTTCACTGTCGTGTTTCCCATACTGCCCACCCTCAGTATCTTGAAAGATCCAGTATTCAGTCCACTCACTTCAGTATTTGTTGTTCATGTTGTTGTGTGGGCCGCTGAAGAGGAGGTACTGCTGGCCCACCACCACCAGAGGGCGCCCTGCCTGGAGTGCGGGCTCCAGGCACCAGAGGGCGCTGCCGCCTTATGGGAGTAGCCTGGGTGACAGCTGTCACCCATCACCAGACACAGCTGTTCCACTCAGCACAGAGGTATATCAGGAGGACGGCGTCTCCACCTCAGTGCCGAGATATCGCCTTACGTTAGAGGTAACGATTCTCTGCTACATTATATTGTCTCTCTGAGTTTTGCAGAACAGCTGACTACTAAAAGATAAGTACTCACCTTTCTGCAGTATTGACGTGAGGTGGAGTCAGCTTCTTCCCTCTCTGTGTACTGGGTGCAGCCGCATCCACACCTGTGTGTTTGTTCTCTTGCCAGCAGTACCGGATCCGACGAGCGGAGGCAGTGGCCACCTGGGAATTCGGGACTTGGCGGTTCCAGTATTTCCAGGGTTCGGTGGCAGGGGAAATCTGGGTGGTTCCGGCTCGACTTGGACGGACGTCTCCTACCTTCGAGCCTGCCCACACGACA
The DNA here is from genome assembly GCF_902500255.1 of Thalassophryne amazonica. Taxonomy (NCBI): domain Eukaryota; kingdom Metazoa; phylum Chordata; class Actinopteri; order Batrachoidiformes; family Batrachoididae; genus Thalassophryne; species Thalassophryne amazonica. The sequence continues at coordinate 59,483,163 of NC_047107.1, read as the reverse complement.
CCAGTGGAATTCGGTGTAAACCCAAATTGTCAATTGTTGTATTGGTTGTGCACTTTCACGACAGTAAAAAACTTATTTACTTTCTCCATTGTCCGTTCATTGCGCCCCCTGTTGTGGGTCCGTGTTCCAACACTTTCACAACACGTGTTCTGATGGATTGGTCACAGCATTATGTCAGTAAGCACGCAATGCACCACATCATCCACTAGGGGTTAAATACTTTGCTCAAGGGGACCCGGTTATCACTTTTCATCATTTGTAGGGACAAGGTAGTACAGTCGAGCACTTGTGTGGCTCATAGTTGTGTCAGTACACTTTTATTATTTTGCTCCAGGTCTTATAACACATAGACAAAGCTGTCGTGAATAAACACACCAAAACATATTATTCACACATTCACACTCGTGTTTGGATCAAAGGCTTCATGGCTCAGTAATTAGCGCTGGCAGATGAAGCAATGGTCGGATGACGAGTTATCATGCTGTGGGGTTGATGAACTGTGGGAAGGACAGGAGCCGGCAGTCACGCACACATACTCGCTCACACACAGGCATGGATAAGTGAATAATGTGTTGTTAGTCTGTATGGTGTCACTGTTACAATGTGTTTGAGAGTTCTTCATTTTCTCAGAAAAACACTTCTTTACTCTGATGAACATTATTTCCAGTTGTATATAAGAAAACATGATAATTGTGACAGCCTTCGTGTATAAAAAAAAAACATCACGTCACTCAGATTTCTTAGTCAGTACTCTGTGCTGTATTTGCTTCATAGATTAGTAGGTGCATATCATGTGTTGTGGTGTTGGTGGAGTATGTATTTTCTGTTCTCTATGCGTGTGTGCTTCTGTGTGTGTGAGGTATGCTTTAGGTTTCATTTAGCCGACGTTGATTGTCTCTAATGCGTTGTTTGCTCACAGTCCTCCGGCCCTCCTGTTTGTTTATGCGGGGCCAGTTTTGCCCTGCACCACTTGCACAAATAATTATGTTGGCTAATGAAGGGGCCCGCAGCCACGGCACTCTGTAAATGCCTTTCTGATGGGAGGCGCTAGAAGACAGCAGGTGCAGGGTGGGCCTCCCAGGGACTAAGATTGAAGAGTAGGAACCCACAGTGCTCTACGCCACCATCCCCTTTTTCCCCCCTTACCATTTCTCTGTGGCTTTTTCACCTCCAAGTTCAGTTCAGTTTAATTTATTTATACAGTGTCAAATCTCAACATGAGTTACCTCAAAGAGCTATACACAAGTAAAAGTCCCCGTTGTTAAATTAACAATGCCAGTGTACATATGGTCCTACTCTGGCCCAGAGGGGTTTAAATTAACACTGCCAGTGTACAACCCCAATTCCAATGACGTTGGGACCTACAAAGCTTCAACAATTAGTGTCCTCAGTTCCCAAACGCTTAGTGAGTGTTGTTAGAAGGAAAGGTGATGTAACACAGTGGTAAACATACCACTGTCCCAGCTTTTTTGAAACATGTTGCAGGCATCCATTTCAAAATGAGCAAATATTTGCACATTTGAAGAGGATTTGCAAATCATTGTATTCTGTTTTTATTCACATTTTACACAATGTCCCAACTTCATTGGAACTGGGGTTGTACATATGGTCCTACTCTGGCCCAGAGGGGGACCATATGTACACTGGCAGTGTTACTTTATCACTGGTGATTTTCCTGTGTACACAATTGGTTAGTGATGGGCTTGGTAAGGTCGACACCTTATCAAGCCCATCACTAACCACACTGGTGACAGTGGTGAGAAGAAAACATCAGTTTTTTAATTACAGGGAGAAACCCCAAGCAGATCAGACTTATAGGGGGTGACCATCTGCTGTGGTCATTCTAACAAGACAAAACAAAAAGCACAACATAAAATTAACACAGCATTCAATGCAGCGAGGCAAGTACAAATAATCCAGCATTCACACCGGTGGGATAGTTGACAACAATGAGCAGTAATTCAATTGATACCAGATCAGTTATTGAGGTAAGAGATTTCCATTAGTTCACCCCAACTTGTAACTCTAAACCAGGGGTCACCAACCCTGTTCCTGGAGGGCACCTGCCATGCATGTGTTCTAACTCTCCCTAATCCACTCCCAGGCAATTAACTCTATCAACTGGAAGACACCATTTAAAAAAAAACAGGTGGGACTTGAGTAGGTTGACGTGGAAAACATACAGGGCAGGGGCTCACCAGGAACAAGGTTGGTGACCCCTGAGATACAGACTTGAACAAAAGCTCATATTGGTCAGTATTGTGATTGACTGATGAGTCGCTGTTACTTCACAATGAAAGGAGCCAGCTGAGGTGGTTCTGGCACCTGGTGAGGACGCCCCCTGGTCGTCTCCCTAAGAAAGTCTTGCAGGCACATCCAAATGGGAGGAGGCCCCAGGGAAGACCCCCGACATGCTGAAGAGATTATACACAGTAGAATCACCAGTATTAAATTAGCACTGACAGTGAGCATACGGTCCCACTCTGGCCAGACTAGGACCGTATGTACACTGTCAGTGTTAATTTAACACATTTTACTGTGTATTTTCCAGCTGGCTTGGGAATGCCTTGGGATTCCCCAGGGAGACTTACAGGATGTCGCTGAGGATAGGTAAGAGCTGCTTACTCTGCTGCACCCAGATGCACGGCTGAACATGAATGAATGAATGAAATAAAAGTAAACACTCATGGAAAATGCATTCAGATGAAATGAAATGAAAACACTGACTTCTGATAATACATCATGAACATGTCAATCCGTGTGCATCACATTTAAGCATTTCAAGTTGGAGTCAGAGCTTTAATTTTATTTTAAAAGTGATGCAGTTGATGACTCTCAGCTTAAATAGCTTTGTTTTGCAGTTTGCTGCACATCCAGGCAAATGTATTTTTTAACAGCACTGGATTGGTTTCAGTACTGGCAGATACTGAAGGTTTCAGTATGTATACTACATCGAGCATGTAAAGTGGTATTGTACCCATCCTAATATGTGTGCCTACGATCCTAACTAGTATGTATTTCAGTCAAGCTGGTGGCAAATTATGGAGCCGCGTTGCTGCTTGAAATTTACAAGCCTGAACCTTGTTCATGTTTGGTTTTTTGGATTTTGCTTGGCCTTCTTTGTTTTTCCTTTGTTTTCAGGTTTAACCATTGCAGAAAACCATTTGGACTAGTGACAAAAGACCATAAATGATGCTTCTAAGATTCTGTTTGTAGGTGTGACCTTAGGTACGTGATATCTTCTTTGATGGAGGGAACTTGTGTGAGGTGCTGGAGGCATATCACGTTCCTCTGTCACTCTCGCACAAATGTGTGAAAGCATTTTATTTATTTTTTTTGTAACTTTTGTGACCCACTTTTTCAAGTTATGAATGGGAAAGTGTGTCCAAACTTTTGTCTGGTACTGTACGTCATGTACCATTCTTTGGAATGTTTTGAAAGAACTGCTGCCAAGAAAATCATCTTCCTGCATCATCAGTAACTTGCACTGATGTTTCTCATTCTGCCTCATCATCTTGTCTGAAACATTGGTTCTTTCCTTTCCCTCATTTTCATTCTCCCCCTGTGGCTTTTTTGGGTTTTGAGGGCAAACAAATAAACAAAACAAAACATTTATAGACTCAGTGCTTGCATCTTGGCCCCTAAATCCCTGCACTTAAGAGCTGAGTGAATGAAGCATGCAGGGAAGGCCCATATGAGACAGACAGACAGAAAGACAATCATTTGGGCTTCTGTCTGTGATAACTTTTATACCCCCTCCTCTTTTCCCTCTGTTGCTCCAAACTTCAAGTAGCAACACACAAAAGTGTTTGTGAGCAAACGCATGTGTTACTTTGCTATGCGTGTGTGTGTGTGTGTGTGTATGCACTAAGTGGTATATGTTGCACATAAGCGTGCAAGTGTGTGTGTGTTTGAGCAGGGTGGTGTCAGCTCGCTCCTTGCCACCCCATTTGCTGTAGCTGTACCGCTGTGATCACAGACAGATGTATAAATCAAACCTCGCTTGATGGATTCATCAGGGTGGCGAAACGATCGCCTGAGAAGAACTCGCTACTCTCTTAGCATTCTGTGTTCTGACGGAAAGGGTATGCAAAGAGCCTAAATGGATGAACGCTTGATTAATTCTTTGCCGGAGATGTTGGCGACAGCAGGAAATGTGTTTTTGCTTTGACTGTGTTTGCACGGGAATTTACGCGCGCGGGGTGTGAGTTATGAGGCCTGAGTTTTGTACCTAAGGCTATTGTGCATAATGATGGCAGGTTGGGAGAGCTGCAAGCAGCCGCTAAAGACTTGCTACCTGTGGAGCAAAGACAACCAGTGAGAGAGGGAGGGTTTAGATGTGTGCGTTTGTGTGTGTCTGGCCTGTGGAATACGGCTTAGTGTGCAGGAGACACGAAGCTGGAAAGTGTTTGTGATGGAGGGCTTGAGTGCAGGTGAGAAAGGAAAAATGACAAACAGAACAACTGGGCAAAGCATAGAGGTGTGAAATAGGTCGACAGACAAAAAAACAAGTATGACATAAATTTAGGTTGATGATCAATCGATGTTTAATTTTAAAATATCTCTGTAGAGCATATAATTCAACCAGTGAACCAGATTTATGTTTCACACTAAACCTACATCTGGACAACATTTACGAGGTGCCTTCAATAAGTTTTGAGACTTTTTGCGCAGGGGCAGTTCTAATCATCCCACACTCTTGTAATTTTGATATGTCATTACCATATGTCTAAGGAGATAATCAACCAATTTTTGTTATTTTAGGTTGAAAGAGGCGGCTGTATATGGATGTTAAGTGGACCCTACTAAATCACGCCGGTCACAGCTGACTTTTTTGAAAAATGCATTCGGGACGGGAGGACACTTTGGAAGAGCGATATGCCATAAAATTTTGTGTTAAGCTCGGAAAGAACGCTACGCAGACTTATGAACTGCTTCAGACTGCTTATGGATTAAATTGCATGGGCAGAGCATCGGTGTTTCGTTGGCACAAAAAGTTTAAGGTTGGCAGAGAGTCTGTGAGAGACGATAAGAGGTGTGGGAGGGGGAGGGAAGTCAGAACACCGGAGCTGGTGGGGAAATTCGTACTTTTATGGATGAGGACCGTCGAGTGTCAATAGCGACAATAAGTGTAGAGTATGTGTTGGGAAGGCGTGGTAGCACGGACCCACAACAGGGGGCGCAAATGAACGGACAATGAGTAAGCCAAAAGGTAACAATTTAATGTTGTGACAACACACAACGTAACACACAGAATTTGTAAAGTCAATTAACACCAGGTGACGTGTGGGTAGGCTCGAAGATAGAAGACCCCGACGAGAGAGAGGCCGCGTCCCACACGGCCTCCACCACCAACGGTCTGAAGAACACCGGAGCCGCCAAGTCCCGAGTCCCCAGGTGACCTCTGTCTTCGGCTGTCGACCCTGGTACTGCTGGCAAAAAGCAGAGACAAGATGAATGAGTGTAAGTCCTTACACTCAGTGGTCCACAGTCTGTACACAGTCAGGAGGAGAACCTCCACCTCCGAATCACACACTCGTGCAGCTCTTGTCTAACCACTTATCTGTTCAGAGAGTGTGGCGCAGTCGTCATCGTCACGCCACACGCTGAAGTCCCGGATAAGGCAACGTCCACAAGAATAAGCCTGCAAGTGAGATCTGGTTTAGTACACACAAAGTGTCAGATAGCAGAGAAAATACCTCTCGGTAGTCGATTTCTCGGCGGGGAGGTGGAGTTGCAGTCCGGCTTAAGTACTGGTGTAGATGAGTGACAGCTGGTGTGATGAGTGACAGCTGTCACTTCCTCTGGGTCTGGCGCCCTCTCGTGCTTGGAGCCCGCACTCCAAGCAGGGCGCCCTCTGGTGGTAGTGGGCCAGCAGTACCTCCTCTTCAGCGGCCCACACAACAGGACCCCCCCCCTCAACGGGCGCCTCCTGGCGCCCGACCTGGCTTGTCCGGGTGTTGTCTGTAGAAATCGGCCAGGAGGGCCGGGTCCAGGATGAAGCTCCTCTTCACCCAGGAGCGTTCTTCAGGTCCATACCCCTCCCAGTCCACCAGATATTGGAACCCCCGGCCCTTACGACGGACGTCCAGGAGCCTGCGGACCATCCAAGCAGGCTCCCCGTCGATGAGCCGGGCAGGAGGCGGCGTGGGTCCAGGTGTACAGAGGGGCGAGGTGTGGTGCGGTTTGATACGGGACACGTGGAAGACAGGGTGGATCCGCAGCGAAGCCGGGAGACGGAGCTTCACTGCGGCCGGGTTGATGATCTTGAGGATAGGGAATGGTCCGATGTATCTGTCCTTTAACTTGGGTGAGTCCACACAGAGGGGGATGTCCTTTGTTGACAGCCACACCTCCTGCCCGGGCTGGTACGTGGGGGCCGGGGACCGTCGGCGGTCCGCATGGGACTTGGCCCTCGTCCGGGCCTGTAACAGGGCAGAGCGGGCGGTCCGCCACACCCGGCGACATCTCCTGAGGTGGGCCTGGACCGAGGGCACACCGACCTCTCCCTCCACCAGCGGGAACAATGGGGGCTGGTACCCCAAACACACCTCAAAAGGGGAGAGGCCGGTAGCAGACGAAACTTGGCTGTTGTGGGCATACTCGATCCAGGCCAGATGGTGACTCCAGGCCACCGGATGTGCGGAGGTGACACACCGAAGGGCCTGCTCCAACTCCTGGTTGGCCCGCTCTGCCTGGCCGTTGGTCTGGGGGTGGTACCCGGACAAGAGACTCACGGTGGCCCCCAGCTCCTTGCAGAAACTCTTCCACACCTGTGAAGAGAACTGGGGACCACGATCTGAGACGATGTCCGATGGTATCCCATGCAGCCGCAAGACGTGATGGACCAGGAGGTCTGCTGTCTCCTGGGCCGTCGGGAGCTTCGGGAGGGCCACGAAGTGGGCCGCCTTGGAGAACCTGTCCACTATCGTGAGGATTACGGTGTTGCCCTGGGACGGCGGGAGGCCCGTGATGAAATCCAGGCCGATGTGAGACCAGGGGCGATGAGGCACTGGCAGGGGTTGGAGGAGGCCCGTCGACCTCCGATGGTCTGCCTTGCCCCTGGCGCAGATGGTACAGGCCTGGATGTAGTCCCGGACATCGGTTTCCAGGGACGCCCACCAGAAGCGCTGCTGGACTACTGCCACGGTCCTACGCACTCCGGGATGACAGGAGAGCTTGGACCATTGACAGAAGTCCAATACGGCAGCTCTTGCCTCTGGTGGGACGTACAGTCTGTCCTTGGGGCCAGTCCCCGGGTCCGGGCTCCTGGTCAGGGCCTCCCGGACGGTCTTCTCCACGTCCCAGGTAAGGGTGGCCACGACAGTGGACTCGGGGATGATGGTCTCGGTGGGGTTCGACAGCCCCGCTTTGGCTTCTTCTTCGTGCACCCGGGACAATGCATCTGATTTTTGGTTCTTGGTCCCGGGGCGATATGTGATCCGGAAGTCAAAGCGCCCGAAGAACAGAGACCAGCGGGCTTGCCTGGGGTTCAGCCGCTTGGCGGTCCGGATGTACTCCAGGTTCCGATGGTCAGTGAAAACCGTGAAGGGCAACGACGCCCCCTCCAGCAGGTGTCTCCACTCTTCAAGAGCCTCCTTCACCGCAAGAAGTTCCCGATTGCCAACGTCATAGTTCCGTTCAGCTGGGGTCAACCTGCGGGAATAAAAGGCACAAGGATGGAGAACTTTATCAGCCTCCACGCTCTGGGACAGCACGGCACCTATCCCTGAGTCAGAGGCGTCCACTTCTACTACGTACTGGCGATCAGGATCAGGCTGCACCAGAACTGGTGCAGTCGAGAACCGGCGTTTCAACTCCTGGAACGCGGCTTCGCACCGATCCGACCAGGTGAAGGGGACCTTGGTGGAGGTCAGGGCAGTCAGGGGGCTAACTACCTGACTGTAACCTTTAATGAACCTCCTGTAAAAATTTGCAAAGCCGAGGAATTGCTGTAGTTTCCTGCGGCTTGTTGGTTGGGGCCAATCTCTCACCGCCGCAACCTTAGCCGGATCAGGGGCGACGGAGTTGGAGGAGATGATGAACCCCAGGAAGGACAAAGAAGTGCGGTGGAACTCGCACTTCTCGCCCTTCACAAACAGCCGGTTCTCCAACAACCGCTGTAGGACCTGACGTACATGCTGGACATGGGTCTCAGGGTCCGGGGAAAAGATGAGTATATCGTCCAGATATACGAAGACGAACCGATGCAGGAAGTCCCGCAAGACGTCATTTACCAAAGCTTGGAACGTCGCGGGAGCGTTAGTGAGGCCGAACGGCATGACCAGGTACTCAAAATGACCTAACGGGGTGTTGAATGCCGTCTTCCATTCGTCTCCCTTCCGGATCCGAACCAGGTGGTACGCGTTTCTAAGATCCAATTTCGTAAAGATTTGGGCTCCATGCAGGGGCGTGAACACTGAATCCAACAGAGGTAACGGGTATCGGTTGCGAACCGTGATCTCGTTCAGCCCTCTGTAATCAATGCATGGACGGAGTCCGCCGTCCTTTTTGCCCACAAAAAAGAAACCAGCACCCATCGGGGAGGTGGAGTTCCGGATCAGCCCGGCAGCTAAGGAGTCCCGGATGTAGGTCTCCATTGATTCCCGTTCCGGACGTGAGAGGTTGTACAACCTACTGGACGGGTACTCAACGCCCGGGACTAAATCGATGGCACAATCATACGGTCGGTGCGGAGGAAGAGTGAGCGCCAGATCTTTGCTGAAAACGTCAGCAAGACCATGGTACTCCTTAGGCACCGCCGATAGATTGAGGGGGACTTTGACCTCCTCATTAGCTGTAGTGCCGGGGGGAACCGAGGATCCTAAACACTCCCGGTGGCAGGTTTCGCTCCACTGCGTCACAACCCCGGACGGCCAATCGACCCGGGGATTGTGCTTCACCATCCATGGAAAACCCAGAATCACTCGGGAGGTAGACGGTGTTACATGGAACACTATCTCCTCCCTGTGATTCCCAGACACAACCAAGGTCACTGGTTGTGTCTGATGTGTGATTAATGGAAGCAGGGTGCCATCTAGTGCTCGCACCTGCACTGGTGCCGGCAGAGCCACCAGAGGGAGCCCTACTTCCTTTGCCCATCTGCTGTCCAGCAGATTCCCTTCTGACCCCGTGTCTATCAGTGCTGGGGCGTGAAGGGTTAACTCCCCACAAAGGATTGTTACTGGGATTCGTGCCGATCTGCGGGGTCTTTCCGCGTGTGTGTTATGGCCGACCCTTAGCCCAGTTTCTAAGGACGGGCGTTGTAGTTTGACCGTTCAGGGCAGTCCCTCTGCATGTGCTCACAAGAGCCGCAGACAAAACACTCCCCGCGGGCCAGTCTCCTTTGTCTGACATTTGATCTTACTTTGGCCCTGCTCGTGTCCATAGCCTCCTCAGCAGGGGGAGCTGTAGCCACACGGGGCTCTCTGGCAGTGAAGCGTGGGGACGACGTCACCTTGTCGGAACCGGAAGGGGGAGAGACGGCTCGTGCCCGGTCACGCCCCCCGGCCTGCTCCCGACGATGCTCATTCAAACGGTTGTCTAAGCGTATAACCAAATCGACAAGCCCGTCAAAATCCCGCGGTTCCTCCTTAGCCAGTAGGTGCTCCTTAAGGACCGGGGACAGCCCACTTACAAAGGCGGCGCGGAGCGCAACGTTATTCCAGCCGGACCTCGCTGCCGCGATGCGGAAGTCGACTGCATACTCGGCTGCGCTACGGCGCCCCTGTCTCATCGACAGCAGCACGTTTGAAGCGGTCTCGCCTCTGTTGGGATGATCAAACACTTGTTTGAACTCCCGTACAAACCCAGTATAAGACGTTAGGAGCCGTGAGTTCTGCTCCCAAAGCGCCGTAGCCCATGCGCGTGCCTCTCCTCAAAGCAGATTAATAACATAAGCTACCCGGCTAGCGTCTGATGCGTACATGACAGGGCGCTGTGAAAAGACGAGCGAACACTGCATGAGGAAGTCCGCGCACGTCTCGACACAGCCCCCGTACGGTTCCGGAGGGCTTATGTATGCTTCAGGGGACGGTGGGGGGGTTCGTTGAACGACCAGTGGTATGTCTGAAACAGGCCCAGGACCAGCCAGAGGAGGAGCTGCAGCAGCGCCCTGATCGTGCGCTTCCACCCTGGCGGCGAGAGCCTCCACTCTCCGATTAAGGAGGACATTCTGCTCGGTCACTAAATCCAACCGAGCCGTGAAGGCGGTTAAGATCTGCTGCAGCTCACTCAACACACCTCCCGCTGACGCCTGCACTCCCGGCTCTTCCATTGGCCGTTCACGCTCGAGCTGACGCCCCTCGGAATCCATGACGAGTGGCCGAGAAATCCTGTTGGGAAGGTGTCGTAGCACGGACCCACAACAGGGGGCGCAAATGAACGGACAATGAGTAAGCCAAAAGGTAACAATTTAATGTTGTGACAACACACAACGTAACACACAGAATTTGTAAAGTCAATTAACACCAGGTGACGTGTGGGTAGGCTCGAAGATAGAAGACCCCGACGAGAGAGAGGCCGCGTCCCACACGGCCTCCACCACCAACGGTCTGAAGAACACCGGAGCCGCCAAGTCCCGAGTCCCCAGGTGACCTCTGTCTTCGGCTGTCGACCCTGGTACTGCTGGCAAAAAGCAGAGACAAGATGAATGAGTGTAAGTCCTTACACTCAGTGGTCCACAGTCTGTACACAGTCAGGAGGAGAACCTCCACCTCCGAATCACACACTCGTGCAGCTCTTGTCTAACCACTTATCTGTTCAGAGAGTGTGGCGCAGTCGTCGTCGTCACGCCACACGCTGAAGTCCCGGATAAGGCAACGTCCACAAGAATAAGCCTGCAAGTGAGATCTGGTTTAGTACACACAAAGTGTCAGATAGCAGAGAAAATACCTCTCGGTAGTCGATTTCTCGGCGGGGAGGTGGAGTTGCAGTCCGGCTTAAGTACTGGTGTAGATGAGTGACAGCTGGTGTGATGAGTGACAGCTGTCACTTCCTCTGGGTCTGGCGCCCTCTCGTGCTTGGAGCCCGCACTCCAAGCAGGGCGCCCTCTGGTGGTAGTGGGCCAGCAGTACCTCCTCTTCAGCGGCCCACACAACAGTATGAAGTCAGTGTGGGAACTGTGCACACGATTAGTCATGATGAACTGAACATGCGGAAGATTTACGTGAAGTTCAGGACAATGCACCAGTCCACAGTTCCATCCGTGTTTTCAACTATTTGCCCGAGACAGGCATCAAGACAGTTCGTCACCCTCCCTACAGTCCAGACCTTGCTCCCTGTGGCTTTTGGTTGTTCCCCAAGCTCAAGGAAAACCTTAGAGGCAGTCGTTTTGAAACCATTGAGGAGATGAAAGAGGCTGTGACAAGGGTTGTGGACACGTTCACACCAGAGGACTTCCAGGGGGCCTTCCAGAATTTGTTGGAACGATACAACAAGTGCATTGCATCTAGAGGGGAGTACTTTAAAGGGGACTAGAGTTTTGTGCTTGTCCGAGGAAAAAAGTGTCCCTACGAAAAAAGTCTCAAAACTTATTGAAGGCACTTCGTATCTTGAAATCAGAGTTTCTGACCAGCAAATGGTACAAAATCCTGAGGTCAGGATCTCATAATTACGAGAACAGATCTTGTAATTATGAGATCAAGTGTCTTTTTTTATAGCTTCCGTACAATGGGTTTCTGTACTTCCAGTCCCTCAGTAAAGACAAGTGTGATCAGCCAGTTTGTAACCGCTGACACTGCACTGTGATCGGACACAAAGTGTGGGTTTTCCCCTAAGGTGTTCCTGGATGAATGAAACTCCTCCAGGGAGGCGGGGCATTGGAAATAAGCTCTGTTGTCTTGTCAAATCAAGTTTTTCCAGCTGCAATAAGAGCCATTCACAGCATGATAGAGTTAATTTAACACTGTGATAGAGTTTATTTAACTCTGTTTGGAGTGGGATCAAATGTACATAGTTCCAGCAGAGTTTATTTTGCTCTACAAACTGTACTGTGTATAATGTAACAGCCCTTATCAACATTTTATTCAATCTTTTAATTCCAGAAATACAAACTTTTTTAAATTATTACAGATATTAATATTTTTAGCATTACAATGACAGTTAGCCACTTATCTTACCCTCTTAGCTGCCGCTTCAGCTAGCCCACACTGTTGTCTATTCAGTGATTATAAATTGATTGCCTTACAAGCCCCTCCTTGACAGTCAACTTGTAATCACTCCGTGGAAAGTAACACTGGGGATGATGCACTGGCTAAGGTAAACAGCTAAATCTATAATCAATTGTCTTAAGTTTATTTACATTTCATGAAGTGGACATGCACACATTTACCTCTGCAGTGTAACTGTCCCCACAACTGGACACATTTTCACCTGTTCAGTGGTAGCAAGAATTGGTTCACTCTGAGTGTTTCTGATTGCCCCATCTAATAACATTAATTAGCCAGTTAGCCCACTGAGGTGTTTGCATTTCAAATCAATAATGCACTGATTAAAATCATTGGTGACCTGAGTGAAAAGATGATCTGAGAAACATGTAAGAATAAAGCCTAGGTTGTGAAATGTCCAACTTCTTTAAGTTAATTATAAAGTTAACTTTACCGTTTTAATGAGAAAATCTGGTTGTGAAGGCTCAACTTTAAAAAGCTCAACAAATGAGACCAAGACTTTTGTGGCCTCATCATAAGGTTCATGCAGACAGATAGCAAGTGGATTTTTATAGCTAACATGTTGGTAATTTATAAGAAAAAGCAATCTGTGTATCTGGGGGTGGCAGAAAGAGAGAGAAAAGAGGGAGCAGGCAATATGAGTAGTAATTTACTCAGTTAAGAGCCAAATGGCAGACAGACTGTCGCCCTGCGTGTTATCTCAGAGATTTGCACTCTGCTCGTTTTCTGTATTTCCCTGTGTGTGCGTCAGTGTGTGTGCATGTTGTGTAGTTTTTCATGATTTGGGTATAGCGATCACTGCAGCATTTCTGTCCATTCCACACTTTATTTTAGGAAGATTCACACGTGTGCATGTGTTTGAATTGCAGTGGGTGCTTTCATGTGGGTGTGTGTGTGTTGGCCTTAGAAGTGCCTTTAGTTGTGTGTTTCTACTCATGTGAGTGAATATGTGTGTTTTAACGGTTCTTGGGAGGCTTCACTGCACTCATCAGGATATCAGCGTTGAGAAATGGCAGTGTCAGTGAAGTGACAGTTGTATGTGTGCGAGAGGATTGATGGGGCAGAGTCTGACAGCAGCCATATTGTGCAGGGAGAGGAGGATGGAGGGATGGAGAAAGGAGCACTAGGAGGTGTAGCGTAGCCCCTCATCCTCACAGGTTAATATTGACACAGCCTGGGCAGATACAGCACCCGCAGTGCTCATCCATCATTTTCAGTGGACCCACACAAACACGCACTGTTAAACGCATCACACGGCAGCATGGACAAACATCACAAACACTTTTCAAACTTCACCACAAACTCTCAGGACTTTTTTTTTTAAACTGAACTCCTGTTAGTTTTATTATAATGAACTCTTTGGTTTAGAAGTTCTACTTAAATAATTTTGAGAAGTAAACAAAAAACAAACAGTACAATACAACAAAACTAGATTAATCAAGCAAATGTGTTTTTGAAAGTAGCATTTTGCACATTTTTGCATAACCCTGCCTCGCAAATTATGGGTTGCCATAACATTGTTGTTAATCATTTGAGAAAGCAAGAAAAAAGCAAGTTCCCTTGACAAACAAAACAATTAATTAATGCAACTTTCTATCTATCAATCATTGTGGGTGTCACTGAATTACCATAATCTGTGCATGGTGGCAGTTTTAAGAGCAAACAGTTAATTTCCAAACAATAAATCACAACGTGTCTTTCTACCCCTCTGTGCGCTTTGACAGCTTCGTCTCTCACTGGTGCAGAAGAAATCTAACTTTTAAGCCACTTCATTCCTACATAATGGAAAAAATATATATGCACAGGAAAAGGCAGTTGTCATATTACTGTAGCTGTAATGTGAAGATTTTATTGTTGGAATCCTTTACACTAAGTCACGCACAACTGTGTGGGTTTTTTCTGTTATTTGTTCAGCAGTGACATAATAAAAGAGGATGTAATGAGCATCTCTCCTTCACTCTTTTCCTGTAGGATCATCGTGGTTATGTGGATGAACTGAAATTATTCAGCCGTAACCATGGATACAGTGGTTTGGTGGTGATCTTCTCCATCGGTGACACAGTTCATCGTGTACGCCAGCAGGTGGCTGTCTATTCAAGTAACACAGATCTTGTGACCCAGGTAAATCAGCTATGAAACCATCAGGAGGATTCACACTCAATGCCCAGACTTTCTGAGTTGAATCTGAGCTACTGCTTTGGCAGAAAATGAACTCTAGCAGTGCATTAAAGGCCTTATAATGTCTCACTGTTTTCTGTCCCCAAATTTGTCTCAATTTCATGAAAACGTAGAAAGTACAAGGTACTCAGCAGAGTGTATGGGTCCTTCTAAATACATCAGACACTTCAACAACTGTAATCCAACCCATATAAAACCCCCATAGTTACAAGACCTTAAGTCATTTTAACTGTATTCCCCACTTTAGTAAGGCAAAAACTGTTTAGAGACATTAAAATTCTGTATATGTATACTGTTTTTATTCTCATTTATGGAAGACCATGTATTGGTTTAGGAGAAACAGATGGGGTAAAACAAACAAACAGACAAAAAAGCAGAAAAATACAGTGTTGACAAAAGTATAAATAATAAAATAAAATAAAATAAAATTCTGAATCTCTCCCTGGCTCCAGGTCTATACCAAAATCAGTATAATCTTAGCAGGAGTACTATGTTATGTTGTTATTTTATTTTTTATTTAACCTTTATTTTACCAGGGAAGTCCCATTGAGATTCAAAACCTCTTTTTCAAGGGAGCCCTGGCCAAGATGCAGCAATAAAAATACAGTTACAGTATAAAATAAATAAATAAATTAATTAATTAAAACAAGTACATGTGAAGGAGGCTGTCTCAAGTGCTCTCAGTCTGGCTTTAAAGTCATTTAATGTGATCAGTTCTGTAAGTTTCCAGTCCTTTTGCAAAGTGTTCCATGAAGAAGGGACAGAGAAGGTGAAATATGTAACTAATGGTTTGCTTTAGGGCAGCACGGTGGCTTAGTGGTTAGCATGGGATCGATTCCCACCTGTGGCCTTTCTGTGTGAAGTTTGCATGTTCTCCCCGTATTTGCCCGGGTTCTCTCTGGGTGCTCCGGCTTCCTCCCATATCCAAAGTCATTCAGGATAGGTGGATTGGAAACTTTAATTAGTCTGTAGGTGTGTGTGTGCGGGTGTGAATGTGTTTGTTTGTGTATATGTGGCCCTGTGACAGACTGGTGTCCTGTCCAGGGTGTACCCTGCCTCACACCCTATGACTGCTGGGACAGGCTGCAGCACCCCTTGACCCTTAATTAGAGTGAGTGAGTGAGTGGTTTGCTTTGCTCTTTTATTTTGAAACACTCCATGTTTCCTGTTTCCATTCTTGTCTCATTAACTGTTGCTTTACAACTTTGTTTTGCCAGCTGTTTTCAGTCTCATAATTACTCATATCTGACACTCGTCGTTTGATTAACTTTCAGTGTATGTGAACTCATCCGGCTCATTCACTTTTATGCTAGTTTGTGAACTTCTCTGACTCCAGGCTTTTCCCACTCATATTGTCTGCCTAACCTTTGAATACAACTCTGATAAAACGACTGTTCAGGTAGTCCTTGGTGTTCTGGCAGAAGTTTAGTTAATCATCCTTTTAAAAAAAAAAAAAAAAAAAAAAAGGAAAAAGAATACAACCTATAATAATGATAATAAGAAGAAAATTGCATGTTTTATACACAGAATTAAGATAAAGTGGTTGTCATTCCAGATCTGCTGTGAATTGGAAGGGTCTTCAAGCTGGTCTTTGTCCCCGGAGTGTTCCTTGGGCTTTCTGCAGGTCTACAACATCCCATTGTCATCTGATATTATTCTAGTGAACAAAGAGCTGCAGCAACTACTTAAGGAGTTAGTCAACAGGTGTAGGTCTGTGTTGACCCATCACCCCAGCAGCAGAACGTCTTCCACAGAGGGAGTAGCGGGCAGCGTCGAGTTCTCCCAGGGATCATCTGGCTTCAACAACATGGATGGTTCTGACATGGAACGAGCCAAAGGAGGCAGTGAAGATGTAGCGCCAATGGCAAGGTAAATAAATGTAACTGTGTATTTTTATGCTGAAGTATTATCTGTATTGGAGGTGGAGCAGTATTGCTACAATTTGATTTGATACCCAGAGCTCACAGGTCTTTGTGTTCAGAGTATTTTTGACATTGTACATCCTCAGAGTTTGCATGTGTATGCATCAGAATTGTGCTACTGTGTAAGACTCCTGGAAGTGCACAAAGCTGTGGTCCAGAAGCCATTTAAGATAAAATTATTTACAAAGTTACTCGGCAGCTCAGACTAGTTTAGAGCCTTGTCTCAGCACCAGCAGGTCTTCCACAAACAGTGATCATGACTTTAAAAATAAATCAATAATATCACTTCACAAACTGCATGCAACACATTCATTTTTAAGAATAAAATGTGGAATTAGTTTTTAAACACTGCACATTTTAATCAGTACTTATTATATAGTGGCTGAGTTGATCCTTGTCATTTGATTGGTGCTTTATATGTCACGTGACATGGATTGTCCTATTTTTGTTGTGTTGCATTTAGTGTGCAAATTTGGTTCCATACGTTTTGTGCCATTTCACGCTGTGATAACTGCCCACACTAGTGGTTGCTGCGTTTAGCTAAACATGGCAGAGTTTGTTTTGCTGATGTACGATGATTTGAACTAATTGGCGGTGCTAATTCATCTAACACAAAAAAACAAATCCACTACGCCGTAAGTTGTCTGGAGGCATGAAGAGCTGTTAGGATGAAGAGGGTGAAATGCTGGACTAATTTCTGATGCGATCTTTTGCTGGAGGGAGGAAAGCAGACGGTACTATGATTATCTGTACACAAGTCAGTGCACAGCATCATGGACTATCATCAGAATTGTTTTTTGCTAGGTGACTGAGAATACTTTTTAGACTCCTATTTAAAGTTCGTGTTGGACTGTTGACATCAAAGCACCAGTGATGAACACCAAAATGTAAGTCCCTTTTCTGTTGTTTATAAATGTATCAATTGTCAAATGACAAGGGTCTGTTTTCGGCGTTATGTAAAACAAATAAATGAATGTTTGTTTGTTTTTTTTCATTAATTGCATGGACGAATAATTCATTATTCACCTTGTTGAATGGTATGTTCCATCTTTCACCTCATGAAATATTCGTACCATAAACATTCATTATTTGTATACTATCTACTAAGCAATAAAAATGGATTTTCATTCATGTTTTTCCATCTAATGCCTGTATTTGCTCCTTTCCTGTATGATGAGAAATCAAATGGACCATCGTCTAATCACAAGCCTGTTAGAATAGAATGATGAAAGTGTCAGTTTCAATGTTAGGTTTTCTGCCTTTGCGGTGGTTACCTGTCTCCCCTTGATGTTCATCAACTGTAGGAAATGTTGGTGTAACTGGCTGCAATTTTCAGAAAACACTGAGGCTAGAGTGCTGCATTCATTTATTCTGACTCCTTGTTTGTATCATACCTTCATATCTTTGTGTAGCAGCATTTAACATGGATTAGATTAAACATACTTGATACTTTACACTCAATAAATACATTGTTACATTCTCCTCTTGCAGTGCAGTTACATCAAAAGTTAAAAAAATACTATTTAAAAAATCCCCAAGGCATGAAAGCATGAAACAGGAACAAGAATTCTTTACAAATGGATATTTTTGCAGTTTTGTGTTTATCAGTGCTTAACTGACAAATATGTTGCCCTATCTCTGTTTATAGTGCAATGGAAGATGGTGACCAGGATTTGAGAAGTGTAGAAGCTGGTGCCATTGGGGAGCTTGTGAGCCCACACAGCAGTATGACCATGATTCGTAGCAACCGTTCCTCCAAAGAGAGTTCAATGTTCCTTAGTGATGACAGCCCAGTCAGTGATGTTGTTGCAGGAGGGGGATTAGTAGGAGGTCCAGGAGCTCCCTTTCGCAGAAACCCCTCTCCTCTGGGATTGTCATGTCTTTCTCCTCCTGTCCCACCTGAAAGGAAAAAACACAGCTCTACAAGAAATAAGAGTAACAACTTTGATGTGCTTAGTTTTGACCCTCTTCACCACCTCTTCAGCCACACCGTATCAGTAGGAAGAGAAGATGGAGCAAAAACAGCTGGGAGTTTCAGCTTGTCAGAATTTGAAGAACTGAGCCTGGTTGATTTCTCTGGTCCCAGTTCAACTGGTGGACATGAAAGTAGAAAGTCTTCTGATGACAATCAAATGATTGAGGAAATACATGGAAACAAAGTGATTGAAACTGTGGTTCCTCCAACTCCAGTCAACAGCTTGGTTGGTAGCAATTCACCCAGCAGAGGAGGTAGGTTTTTCCCTGAAGATGTAGCTGAAAAGATCAGTGGCCTGCTGCACAAGGAGAGCATTTCATCTTCTTTGTCTGACACCTGGGATGAGCTTGGCTTTGATATGGAAGAAGCATCTAAATGTGATAAGACCTTGAACACTGGCAAACATTCAGAAACTTTACAGAACACCGTGGAGGATATGACTGAGAAAGTGGCAGTGGATGATTCAGGCAGAAAAGAGATCTCAGAGTCAATGATTGCCCCACAAAGGTGCATGCGTCTTGAACCTCAGCTTAGTCTGAACACTGAGCAAAATGAATTACATGATGACTGGAACCCAGATTTATTACTGAAGGAACAATGGAACCCTGTTACTTTGGTTGATCTGCAACTGACACCTCCAGAAGAAGAAGGAACTGAAAAATCAAAAAGAGGTTTAACAGGAATAAAAAACATATCCTCCATCGTGAGAATGAAAGTAGTCTTGAGTACTCTAACACCAGATGCCTCAAAAAAAGAGGATGAAGCATTCCATTGCAAAAAAGGAGACCAACAACAGGAGCCACTCAACTTCTGGACCTACTTGGCTCAGAAAGGACTTCTCAGTTCAGATCATGGCCCTATCACATCATACCCAGAGTCTCTGGACATGTGGAATATGACAATACGGGATGACAGTTTATCACCTACTACCCCTGACAACCTGTCCGAACAGTCAGATTCTTTCTGTGCAATGAACACAAGAGTTGGGGGTGGAGCATTAGTTGAAAGTCCCCTAGAATTATCTGATGGTGGAATGGAGATGTGGAACACCACTATACAAGAGGATAGCTCTTCCACAATAACCAGCCCAGAAGGACAAGAAACTGGACAAGGCCTTGGTCTCATGGGATTATGGGATAACAATGACACTTCACAGACAGAAGACAAGGAGCAAGAGAGGTGTACAAATGAGGGACTGAGTCAGATGTGTGAGGAAGAAGAGTGGGAAGGTGGAGATGGTCAGCATAAAGTAAAAATAGTTATAGAAGAAGCAGAAAATGAAATACACCCTGAAGAACTGGAGGACATTGAAATCCCAAATCCACAGCATGAGACTTCCCACTACCAAGGTTGTGATATCTGGGACATACCTGTTCCTGGAATGGTGACTTCCACCTCAGAATATGACAATGTAGGTGCTGGTGCCTGGAGCCTGAGATCTTCTCCTGAAGGCAATGCTACCCCTTTAATGGACAACTTAATAGATGAGCAGTCAAGTCCTTTTATAATGTTGGGTGATCCTACTCTGTTAGATGAGGGACATGATAAATATCAGACCAGACCTTCAGTTAGTGAATACCCAACCAGTGAAGTCTTCCTGTTTGAGGGAGATAGAGGACTGAGTCAAATGACCAGGAACACAATAGATCCAACTGAAAATAAATACAACAAAAGTGAAGAAAAATCAGAGGGAGTTTTATCTGACTGGATAGAGCAATGTAATGATAATTCTCCTTTTGTTCTGGAAGGATGCACCCCCAACACAATGCCTATTAAATCAAGTCCAGATGAAACTACTGTGGGCCTTTTATTATCCCCATGTCTTGTGACTTGTACCAATCACTCAGATGTTTCCAAAGGACATGACTACTCAGAATTACACGATGTCCCAGTGGTTTACACTGAAGATGCACCTGCAATGGAAAGCCAAAGGGGTTTTCACAATGAAGAGGGTAATAAAACAGAAACTCTGTCTCTAAATTCCAGCTCCGGAGGGGAGAAAGACACAATGAAATGCAGCCCTGACAGTCTTCAGCCAGGGAGCCAAGATGAACTCAGATCCAATTCAGATGGTGATTCTTCATCAGGACTAGAAATGGAATATATTATTGTGTCTGGTACAGTAAAAGAGGATGAAAGAGCATGGTATGATAGGCCTAAAGAGGATTTTAGAGGTGTGCAAGCAAAGGTAACAAGGAAGTCCATGGAGACGTATAGCATGCTTTCTTATGCTGCCACAATACTGCAAAGCCAAGCAGCGCATCAAGAACATCAGCAGAGTGGTAAGCAAAACCAAATGGTTACTGACAGCACTCTCAGTGCAGATAAACAGGAATATCAAACTGTAGTTTTCCAAACTACATTAGACAACAGTAACCAATATGATAGTAGTACAAAAGATTCAAATCAAAGTACTAATAACAAATATTCAAGTCATATATACTCTGAAACGTATCCCACCCAATCTGGTCAATCAAATTTAGGTGTGCATGCTTCTTCTCAGTCTTCCTCAGGTGATATTCATTTTCAGGAAGGTGTTAACACCACTCAGTATCACATGGTGCCAGAGACAATCAGTCCGAGCCAATCGAAAACAAACACTGAAACTTTTCAATGGTCAGGTTCAAATATGACAGTTTGCAGCCAAACACAGGTAGAAGACACACAGTGTGATGATGAATCAAGCATTTCAAGAAGTCTCTCTTCATCACTGAGATATCCATCAGATAATTTCCTTAAAATCAGAGAAGAAGTTTATGTCCATTCTCAGATCTCTATGGAAGATTCAGATGAAGGTGGGCAATCCCCGTCTACTGCTCTCCCGTGTCCTCCATCTTTGGGAAACATTCAAGTTTGGGAAGATCAGTTATTGAGACAAGATAAGTCGAAAGTGCAATCCCCCATACTTACTAACAGCTCTTCCTCCCAGGTCAGCTCTTTGATTGGTACCCCTTTAAGCGAGTCAGACAGGATAATTGGATTACCATTTTCTGGAGATTTAATGGAAGAGGAGAAAGACGATGAAGAACAAGAAGAGACTGCTGCAGAATGTACTACCCTGCTAAAATGGAGTTCAGACATACACAGTGATAGGACTGAAATGCTGAACTTTCAAAGACCATATCTAGGCCCTTCTGATTTGCTGAGACTCACTGAAGAGCAGCGTGCTGGCTGTTCATTTCAGGAAACCGATTCAAATACACTTAAGACTGACAGGTTTCCAAAGTACATAGTGAATAGACAATCTGTAAGGACCCTTGACTGTGATGAAAGGTTGCCTGAGCAACAGACTGGAGACTGTGAAACCCCATCTTTCTCAAGGTAAGCAGTGCACTCATTTTTGTCTTACTTTACTTTAGGTTTCTTCATATTTACAATTGTTCAAGTATCAGTAAATGGTACAGATAACTCAAAGAGACCGAGTACTTGCAGCTTATATGCTTGACACAGTATCATGTAAATTAATTTGTGATTCAGTGATCCCATATTTTGAGGTACCAAAGTATTTGAACAGTGACAAATTTTTGTAATTTTGCATACGTATCTGCACAACCACAAGGAATTTGAAATGAAGCAATCAATATATGCTTGGGGCAGCGCTAACCTTGTGGTTAGGACTATTGCCTCATAACAAGAATATCTCAGGATCACTTCCAACCTGGTCCTTTCTGTGTGGAGTTTGCATGTGGGCCTTGTGTTTGCATGGGTTCCCTTCAGGTTCATGGGCTTCCTCTTACTTTCAAAGACATGCAGGTTGAGTGAATTGGTGACTCTAAATTAACCGTAGGTGAAAGTGAGAGTGTGAATGAGTTTGTTTGTCTATATGTAGGAGTGGCGTCAACTCAGAACATGGTGCCATTTTGGTTCTAATTGCGCTGAACTACTGAATAAACCTTTTATGTTTTCAACATTTTTTTTTAAATCATTTAACCACATACAGCAACACATCCAGGTACAGGTGCTATCAAAATAAATATAAAAATAGTTAAGCTATCAAATTTACATAAATTTACAATTTATGATGATTTATTTAATTAATTTAAAGCCTGATTTATGCAGCTGCAGCTCTGTAACTCCGTGTCATGCAATAACGTGTGTGACAGTTTTAAATTTCTCTCTCGCTGGATTATGCTTTATTCTGGACTAATCTGACCCTGAACAAACTTTTCTTTCGACAATCATCACCTCCAAATCAAAGGTAACGTGTACATTTTCCTCTTTTACGACTTTGTGCTGTAAATGTGCGGACTTTTCTGATCCATTTTTAATCAGCGCGCGCGTTGTAAAAACTGTTATAACATGATGGCAGACAAAGGAGTAAAAGCAGAAAAGTGTCAAATCACAACCATTTGTGTCTGATTTAAAAGGTGCACGTCAGGCTGCATGTTCCAGTCTAAAAACAGTTTGAAAAAATAGTCAGGCTTTTAATCACAGAAATGACTCTGGTCCCACTTTACTCAGATCGGTAAACGTCAGAGCTGAACTTTAATTTGTACCTCTGCACGTCCAGACTGCTTGGGGTTTTTAATGGAAATACATTGCGATTGGACAGGACATTTTATCTGATGCGAGCAATACGTATGGAACGGATTAGTTACAGTCAGGGCTTTTCATCACAGAAATAACTCTGGTCCCACATGTAAAGGGTTTAATGGAAATACATTGCGATCAGACGAGACATTTTATCCGATGTGAGCAAAAATCTGTTGTACAAATTCCTTTATATACAGTGTTTATTACATGGAAAACAATACAAAACCATTGGGACTTCTTTTTCCGGTGACTGGGGATATCCGGTTTATACGATGACGAGATGAGCTTTACTGTACATGGGACTGAACAATAATTTTACCTCTCAAAGATTTGACGATGATGTCGGCTTCCATTCCACATGGCTGACTTTATTTTCCCAAATTTTTCTTCTGTTCGGATGTGAAGGTAATCTGTACATCTTGAACCCCTTGCTGTGTGAACTTGTGCATCCAAATGCACAACAACCCACCGTTTTCAGCGAATAAATAAATAGCTGGATTTACATACAGACACATTAACAGCTAATGCTATTTTGAACCCAAGATGGCACCATGAGTCAAGTGACTGATTTTTTTTTTTTTTTTTGTACGTGAGCTCGACAAGAACATATACCTGAACAATGATAGTTTCTGGATGTTGACATATTTTTTTGACACCTAATGCTTGGAGAAGAGGAGATGACCTACAGTAGGTCTTGAGACCAAGGGCAGCTTTAAGAAACTTACTTTGGGTAACTTCTTCAAAGAGATGTAAGTATGAGTGAGGTTTAGAAATATGCAGGTTTAGAAAATGGATAGATGGAATATATGCTTCTAGTGTAGACTTTTGGGTATTTTTATAATGGCATAAATTCTGCATGTTGACCTACCAAAGTGTGTGTATACACAAATTCCAGGGCAAGAAAAGGACAGGTTGAAAAAAAAAGAACGTGAACATACATTGTATGACTTACACACATGCATGATCATGCATGCATGTATGTCAACCTAATCTGCACTTACTCCTGATTGTGTTTGTGTCACTTCTACAGCATTCCCAATAGACCCTACATGTTAGAAAGGCTAAAAGTTCATCGTGAGGGGAGATGAGATGTTTCATATGTTGTGAAAAAATGACTGTATGTGCATCCATGGGAAAAATTAAGAGTGAGCATTATGAATGTTATACCCATGTGGCCCACCAGCACAACCTCATGGAGCTGTGTCAGATAAGTGATGGAACAAACAAGATGGAAATTAATAGAACTTTTGTGATAGCAAACTGATTACATGTCCATATTTGTGTGTGCACATGTGATTGAAAAACATACATGTGCATGTATATGGTTTTCATGCGTTTGGCACCGAGGTTTGATCTGCAGCTCTGTGCACGTTTATAAATCTGTTTACGCCTCATTAAATATGCATTACCTGCCTCATTACAGCTGGAGCCCCACCACAGCTAATGGAAACAGCTCCCCTAGCTCTCTTACAAGGTGTGTGTGTTTGGCGGAGGATGTTTACCCATGTGTCTGAGAGGATAGAAGTTTGAATAAATTGCAAATAGCTGTAAAATGTACCCCAATCCCCTGCCCCCGGTGAAAATCAGGTATTTGAACGCAATGTTCTTAAAGTTATAGTATGTAGGCTTTAGTGTCATCTAGTGGTGAAGTTGCTGTCTCTGGTCACAATTTTATTTCCCTTTGTGCTCTTTGGTGATGGTGATTCCATGATTCCTTGCCTTATCTTGTGATAAGCAATATGTATGAGCTTCCACTTCACAAAAATGAGGTTTCATAAACTTGTTAACCTGCACTAGCAACAAGCAGACAACATATAGGGGAGCAACTACTGAGTCATCTGCTTTTTTTCTTCAGTCTTCCAGCCATACAAAAATGCAAAAGGCGGAGTATGTACAGTGCATCCAAAAAGTATTTCCAGTGCTTCACTTTTTCCATATTTTGTTACGTTTCATCTTTATTCCAAACTAGATGAATGGATAAGCTTTTTATCCCTCTCAAAATTCTGCTCACAACACCCCATAATGACATGAAAAAAGTTTTTTTTTTTTTGCAAATTTATTAAAAATAAACAACTCAGAAATCACGTGTACATAAGTATTCACACCCTTTGCTTAATACTTTGTTGATGCAACTTTGGCAGCAATTACAGCCTGACGTCTTCTTGAATATGATGCCATAAGCTTGGTGCACCTATCTTTGGGCAGTTTTGCTCATTCCTATTTGCAGCACCTCTCAAGCTCCATCGGGTTGGATGGGGAGTGTCGGTACACAGCCATTTTCAGATCTCTCCAGAGATGTTTGGATGGATTCATGTCTGGGCTCTGACTGGCCCACTCACAGAGTTGTCCTGAAGCCGCTCCTTTGATATCTTGGCTATGCGCTTAGGGTCATTGCCCTGCTGAAAGATGAACCGTCGCCCCAGTCTGAGCTCAAGAGCACTCTGGAGCAGGTTTTCACCCAGGATGTCTCTGTACATTGCTGCATTCATCTTTCCCTCCATCCTAACTACTCTCCCAGTTCCTGCTGCTGAAAAACATCAATCAATTCAATCAATCATTTTTTTTTTATATAGCGCCAAATCACAACAAACAGGTGCCCCAAGGCGCCTTATATTGTAAGGCAAGGCCATACAATAATTATGTAAAACCCCAACGGTCAAAACGACCCCCTGTGAGCAAGCACTTGGCTACAGTGGGAAGGAAAAACTCCCTTTTAACAGGAAGAAACCTCCAGCAGAACCAGGCTCAGGGAGGGGCAGTCTTCTGCTGGGACTGGTTGGGGCTGAGGGAGAGAACCAGGAAAAAGACATGCTGTGGAGGGGAGCAGAGATCGATCACTAATGATTAAATGCAGAGTGGTGCATACAGAGCAAAAAGAGAAAGAAACAGTGCATCATGGGAACCCCCCAGCAGTCTACGTCTATAGCAGCATAACTAAGGGATGGTTCAGGGTCACCTGATCCAGCCCTAACTATAAGCTTTAGCAAAAAGGAAAGTTTTAAGCCTAATCTTAAAAGTAGAGAGGGTGTCTGTCTCCCTGATCTGAATTGGGAGCTGGTTCCACAGGAGAGGAGCCTGAAAGCTGAAGGCTCTGCCTCCCATTCTACTCTTACAAACCCTAGGAACTACAAGTAAGCCTGCAGTCTGAGAGCGAAGCACTCTATTGGGGTGATATGGTACTACGAGGTCCCTAAGATAAGATGGGACCTGATTATTCAAAACCTTATAAGTAAGAAGAAGAATTTTAAATTCTATTCTAGAATTAACAGGAAGCCAATGAAGAGAGGCCAATATGGGTGAGATATGCTCTCTCCTTCTAGTCCCCGTTAGTACTCTAGCTGCAGCATTTTGAATTAACTGAAGGCTTTTTAGGGAACTTTTAGGACAACCTGATAATAATGAATTACAATAGTCCAGCCTAGAGGAAATAAATGCATGAATTAGTTTTTCAGCATCACTCTGAGACAAGACCTTTCTAATTTTAGAGATATTGCATAAATGCAAAAAAGCAGTCCTACATATTTGTTTAATATGCACTTTGAATGACATATCCTGATCAAAAATGACTCCAAGATTTCTCACAGTATTACTAGAGGTCAGGGTAATGCCATCCAGAGTAAGGATCTGGTTAGACACCATGTTTCTAAGATTTGTGGGGCCAAGTACAATAACTTCAGTTTTATCTGAGTTTAAAAGCAGGAAATTAGAGGTCATCCATGTCTTTATGTCTGTAAGACAATCCTGCAGTTTAGCTAATTGGTGTGTGTCCTCTGGCTTCATGGATAGATAAAGCTGGGTATCATCTGCGTAACAATGAAAATTTAAGCAATACCGTCTAATAATACTGCCTAAGGGAAGCATGTATAAAGTGAATAAAATTGGTCCTAGCACAGAACCTTGTGTAACTCCATAATTAACTTTAGTCTGTGAAGAAGATTCCCCATTTACATGAACAAATTGTAATCTATTAGACAAATATGATTCAAACCACCACAGCGCAGTGCCTTTAATACCTACGGCATGCTCTAATCTCTGTAATAAAATTTTATGGTCAACAGTATCAAAAGCAGCACTGAGGTCTAACAGAACAAGCACAGAGATGAGTCCACTGTCCGAGGCCATAAGATCATTTGTAACCTTCACTAATGCTGTTTCTGTACTATGATGAATTCTAAAACCTGACTGAAACTCTTCAAATAGACCATTCCTCTGCAGATGATCAGTTAGCTGTTTTACAACTACCCTTTCAAGAATTTTTGAGAGAAAAGGAAGGTTGGAGATTGGCCTATAATTAGCTAAGATAGCTGGGTCAAGTGATGGCTGTTTAAGTAATGGTTTAATTACTGCCACCTTAAAAGCCTGTGGTACATAGCCAACTAACAAAGATAGATTGATCATATTTAAGATCGAAGCATTAAATAATGGTAGGGCTTCCTTGAGCAGCCTGGTAGGAATGGGGTCTAATAAACATGTTGATGGTTTGGATGAAGTAACTAATGAAAATAACTCAGACAGAACAATCGGAGAGAAAGAGTCTAACCAAATACCGGCATCACTGAAAGCAGCCAAATATAACGATACGTCTTTGGGATGGTTATGAGTAATTTTTTCTCTAATAGTTAAAATTTTGTTAGCAAAGAAAGTCATGAAGTCATTACTAGTTAAAGTTAATGGAATACTCAGCTCAATAGAGCTCTGACTCTTTGTCAGCCTGGCTACAGTGTTGAAAAGAAACCTGGGGTTGTTCTTATTTTCTTCAATTAGTGATGAGTAGAAAGATGTCCTAGCTTTACGGAGGGCTTTTTTATAGAGCAACAGACTCTTTTTCCAGGCTAAGTGAAGATCTTCTAAATTAGTGAGACGCCATTTCCTCTCCAACTTACGGGTTATCTGCTTTAAGCTACGAGTTTGTGAGTTATACCACGGAGTCAGGCACTTCTGATTTAAAGCTCTCTTTTTCAGAGGAGCTACAGCGTCCAAAGTTGTCTTCAATGAGGATGTAAAACTATTGACGAGATACTCTATCTCACTTACAGAGTTTAGGTAGCTACTCTGCACTGTGTTGGTATATGGCATTAGAGAACATAAAGAAGGAATCATATCCTTAAACCTAGTTACAGCGCTTTCTGAAAGACTTCTAGTGTAATGAAACTTATTCCCCACTGCTGGGTAGTCCATCAGAGTAAATGTAAATGTTATTAAGAAATGATCAGACAGCAGGGAGTTTTCAGGGAATACTGTTAAGTCTTCTATTTCCATACCATAAGTCAGAACAAGATCTAAGATATGATTAAAGTGGTGGGTGGACTCATTTACTTTTTGAGCAAAGCCAATAGAGTCTAATAATAGATTAAATGCAGTATTGAGGCTGTCATTCTCAGCATCTGTGTGGATGTTAAAATCGCCCACTATAATTATCTTATCTGAGCTAAGCACTAAGTCAGACAAAAGGTCTGAAAATTCACAGAGAAACTCACAGTAACGACCAGGTGGACGATAGATAATAACAAATAAAACTGGTTTTTGGGACTTCCAATTTGGATGGACAAGACTAAGAGTCAAGCTTTCAAATGAATTAAAGCTCTGTCTGGGTTTTTGATTAATTAATAAGCTGGAATGGAAGATTGCTGCTAATCCTCCGCCCCTGCCCGTGCTACGAGCGTTCTGACAGTTAGTGTGACTCGGGGGTGTTGACTCATTTAAACTAACATATTCATCCTGCTGTAACCAGGTTTCTGTAAGGCAGAATAAATCAATATGTTGATCAATTATTATATCATTTACCAACAGGGACTTAGAAGAGAGAGACCTAATGTTTAATAGACCACATTTAACTGTTTTAGTCTGTGGTGCAGTTGAAGGTGCTATATTATTTTTTCTTTTTGAATTTTTATGCTTAAATAGATTTTTGCTGGTTATTGGTGGTCTGGGAGCAGACACCGTCTCAGACAGCCAGCAATTCAGGGAGAACATGCGGCTAAACATGTCACTCCCGGTCCGGTTGGGGAGGGGCCCAGAGAAAACTACAGAGTCCGACATTGTTTTTGCAAAGTTACACACCGATTTAATGTTAATTTTAGTGACCTCCGATTGGCGTAACCGGGTGTCAATACTGCCGACGTGAATTACAATCTTACCAAATTTACGCTTAGCCTTAGCCAGCAGTTTCAAATTTCCTTCAATGTCGCCTGCTCTGGCCCCCGGAAGACAATTGACTATGGTTGCTGGTGTCGCTAACTTCACATTTCTCAAAACAGAGTCGCCAATAACCAGAGTTTGATCCTCGGCGGATGTGTCGCCGAGTGGGGAAAAATGGTTAGAAATGTGAACTGGTTGGCGGTGTACACAGGGCTTCTGTTTAGGACTACGCTTCCTCCTCACAGTCACCCAGTCAGCCTGCTTTCCCGGCTGCTCGGGATCTGCCAGGAGGGAACTAACGGCGGCTAAGCTACCTTGGTCCGCACCGACTACAGGGGCCTGGCTAGCTGTAGAATTTTCCACGGTGCGGAGCCGAGTCTCCAATTCGCCCAGCCTGGCCTCCAAAGCTACGAATAAGCTACACTTATTACAAGTACCATTACTGCTAAAGGAGGCCGAGGAATAACTAAACATTTCACACCCAGAGCAGAAAAGTGCGGGAGAGACGGGAGAAGCCGCCATGCTAAATCGGCTAAGAGCTAGTAGCTGCGCTAAGCTAGCGGATTCCTAAAAACACGCAAAGTGAATAATGTGTAAATAATTTAGAGGTGATTCAGCAGAAGGAGTGCTTTAGTTAAGGCACGTAAAGATTACACTGGGAAACAAATCGTAATCTAGATAACTAGATCAATCTAACTGCGCAGATTAAACAGCTAACAGATACAGAAAAACACCGCTGTGCTCCGGAACAGGAAGTGATACAATACCGCAGTGAGAGCCAACCACCAGTAGAGGCAAGCAAGAGCAAAATCCCAAATACATCCCCACAGCATGATGCTGCCACCACCATGCTTCAATGTACACTGTAAATTTTGCTGAGTAAAATATACTCTGCCGAGATAACATTTGGTCCAAGTCTAAATAGAGTAAAATACATTCTATTATAGAGTGAAAGCAGCTCTACCATTGGTCCACCCTGCCTTCACTGTGCATGCATCATTTATGACCACAGAAGCACCTGTGAGACGGAATCTCTCACCCAAAGCGATCAAATGGATTAATGTGATTATTAACTATCAGATGTCAAGGTAAAACCTCTTAAATCATTCTGATGCCAATTTTAAGCAGAAACGAGGCGATAATCTATGACACTTTGAAATGATGGACGGTCAGTGAAAGCAACAGCTAGCAGCCTGTGTAGCTGCAGCTCTCCACAGAGGAATGCTGGAGCTCTGACAGAATGACCGTAAAGTTCTTGGTCACCTCCCTGACTAAGGCCCTTGTTCCCTGTTCACTCACTTTAGATGGGCGGCCAGCTCTAGGAAGAGTCCTGGTGGCTCTGTTTCATTTACAGATGATGGAAGCTACTGTGCTCATTGGGACCTTCAAAGCAGCAGAAATGTTTCTGTACCCTTCTCCAGATTTGTGCCTTGAGACAGTCCTGTCTCAGAGGTCTACAGACAATTCCTTTGACTTCATGCTTGGTTTGTGCTCTGACATGCACTGTCAGCTGTGGGACCTTATATGTAGACAAGTGTGTGCCTTTACAAATTATGGCCAGTTAATTGAATTTACCCCAGGTGGACTCCAATGAAGCTGTAGAAACATCTCCAGGATGATCAGTGGAAACAGGATGCACCTGAACACAATTTTTAGCTTCATGGCATAGGTTGTTAATACTTATGTACATGTGATTTCTTAGTTTGTTTGTTTTTTAGTTTTTATAAATTTGCAGAAAATCTAAAAAAAAAAAAAAAAATGTAGAATTTTGAGGGGAAAAAGTGAATTTACTTCATGTTGGAATAAGGCTGTAACATAATAGAATGTGGGGAAAAAATGCAGCACTGTGAATACTTTCAGGATGCACTCTAGTGGAAACTAGTGTTTGTGGAGGTTTGTGATTTTGATTTACGAGCGCAGTGCTCTAGTATTATTATGTGATCACCTGTAACTGTATTTCTTCTGCAATGTTTTGGGCATTACGCCTACAAAGGAACCAAGTTTTATTTTTCACAATGAAGTGTGTAACTTGATCATTTGTTTCTTCAATGAAACAGGGCAAAAGTAGAATAAAAAAAAAAAAATGATTTAAAGTTGACCCACTAAAGATAAAACAGTTCTATCAAAATTTTGGGGTGCCTAAAACATTTGCACAATGCTGTGTGTTTGATGACTAACATCATATTCTTAAGCAATGCACAAGTTAATTTTGGTTGTTTGTGTTGTTTGTTACAACTTGAATAAATGTCTTGTTTTGTCTATATTGGCTCAAACCCTGCACACTTGCAAGAAGACTCCAAGATGTGACATCACAACTGTCAATGCAGTCAACCAATGATAATGTGACATTTCACTGGGTGCAAAGTCCCCCTGCAACTCCCAGTCACACCCAAAGTGGCTACAACTACCATCACATTGACCAAAGAACTGAATACCAGAACACCCATCCAGCCACCAGAAAATCCACCATCCATCAGAACACAGACGTCTATGCTGAGTTTACATCCGATGCTGCTCCTGAACAGTACAGATCCGACTGGGCTGGGAATCATGACCAATACAACTTAGATGTTCCAGTTTCAAAAAGCCACTACGAAAGCGATTCCAATTCTATGTGCACTTCTGAATTCCAGTGTTCTGAATATCAAACTGACAGCCAAAGACCTAATGAGACAGACTGTACTCTTTACCAGTTTGATGGACAGATGTTTCAATCAGATGTCCGCGCTGAAAGAGATCACGCACAGTACGTGCCAGATGGATACATCCAGTTTCTACTGTCAAGGTGAGTTGTCACTTATGAACATTCACATTTGCTTCTCAGTTAGATAAACAGAATCAGGGCCACGTCGGACTTGATGTTCTTTGGGACCTAAGATTATATGCGACTGTAGATCAGTATATGATGTAATGCATAGGTGTCAAACTGATTCCAGAAAGGGCCAAGAGGGTGCAGGTTTTCTTTGTAACCACCAACTCCAGCAGGTGATTTCACTGATGAACTCTTCCCATCTGCTCAAAGTGATGTTCATCAGTGAAATCACCTGCTGAAGTTGGTGGTTACAAAGAAATCCTGTACCCTCTTGGCCCTTCCTGGAATCAGTTTGACACCTATGATGTAATGACTGAAAGGGAACAACAGTCATCTCACTCTCCAAGATAACCCTTCCTACACAGCTGGTCTGATCTCTTTCAAGGTTTGTTATTTCTAAGAATAAGAAAAAACTCAGCCACTCAGGGTTCTCAAACATGTGCATTCTGCGTGAGAGTCCCAACCACAGATACAGGAGGAGAGATTGTCAGCCTGGTGGGACATCTACCATAAACTGTGTTGAATCAAATATGAAGAACAAAAATGGGATTTCCGTACTCGATTGGTTAACAGTGACCACCATCGACACGTTTATCCACCAGGGTGTTGATCAAAACGGTGCTACTACCGGTAATGGGTAAAAGAACAGAAGAGAGGTGGAAGACCTGTCCAGAGGCAACAGGAGAAATGGTCCAGGGGTATTCTTGAAGGAAGAATGTTTTTACATACTAGTGCTTTTGTTACCCATTGCTTTGTGATGTTAAACTTTTGATCATACATGTAATGAAGTTTAAAATCAAAAACAGAACTAAGTTATGCTTTCACAAATATGAACAGGCTATCCGGTGAACATTTCTAGAGCACATAGTGTACAACTGGCCATTACTCAAGCAAGATTTGAGCAGAAGAGTGGATAGCGGTGAGCACTATTGCCTGATAGCAAGTCCAAAAAGGACGTGTTTGGGGATGCGAATGAGAACATGAAAAAAGGTTTTTTTTTTTTTGTTTTTTTTTGCAAATTTATTAAATTTGTGTTTGGCTGTATGTGTCAATTGGGGTGCTGAAAAGGGGAGAATAAGGAGAAGGATTCCAGGGGGCGCATGATTGACAGGGGCCCCTAATACAATTATAATACTTACAAAATAATATGGGGGGGGGGGCAGTAAGATTTCTTTTCATGGTGCCCAAAATTCCTAGTGGTGCCCCTGTGTGTCGAGTCGACCCCTAGATGGGCTGGCGGAGTGCCCACGGTGTACCGCGCCTCTCGCCGACTGACCACTGGGTTAGTGTTATGGCCTCTTTCAGCCACTGTACAAGCTAGCTAAGCAACAGGCATTTCTCAGAGATTTTTTATTTTATTTTATTTTATTTTTTAATTACTGGTCTTGGAGTCTAGAAAACTGCTCAAATTTTTGTGATCTTTTGGATCTGGTTCAGGACTTTTCCCTTTGATCATTGTTTACAGCATTTCTTTCCCTTCTGTAACATATTTGCCTTACAATCTTCAAGATTTATAACTTTCATCCTTTCATCCTAAATTTTGCAGGACATTATGGTGACATACATGTCCATTTTTATGGCTATTTTGAAAATCGTAATATGTCACTTTAAGCACATTCAGTCTCTTATATCAGAATTCTTGTGCCCTTCTTCTGACCTGCCCCATCTTTGTGGTGCCATAAGGAATAGCCCCTCCCTTCTCTTTTGTTGTGTATGTGTGTCTGCATACGCAGCCGTCCTCTACTATACAAATAATCACATCACTCAACTGTGAGGGGAAACAAGATGAGTTTCTCAAAACGTAGATGATCTGAAACAGCAGTGCAACTTTGTGTGTTTTCTTGGCGAATGTGTTTCGGTGCATCCACAGTTGTACATTGATGTTTCTCTGTAGTGCATCTCTGTTGTTAGCAGGCATTATGCTAATCAGTCTGCTAGGGTTATGGGGTGGGCCGTAGTAACACTGCACAGTATTGTGTCACAGCCCACACGTGCACGCCTGGGAATAAAGTGGCGTGTCTCATTCCGCCTCTCTCTTTTATGTCAAATGTCCAGATTTGAAAATGCTAGTCATTCAGTGTCATAGAGAAGAGCTGCCACATGTTTATTTGTAGATGATCATCTTTGGCTTGTTTGGTCCACTACTGTGTGTGCTTGTGATTATGGTGGTGATGTTGATAGCAATGGTAATTTATATCATGGATCATTATTGCATTTCTGTACCCCCAAGCAGGCCTTCTCAACAGAAAGAAAGCACAGGACCAATGATGAAGAAGATGGCCTCCAGTGAAGAAGCTGCCGAGGAAACGGACAACCAAGAAGGTAAATAAATGCAAGATATCATCTTAGGCCAAGGGCTATTTTAAAGCTGTACTTGTAACAAACTAAATCTATAATCTAAATTATTTAACAAAAATTTCCTTAATTGTGAATTCACTGCCTTTGTTTCATACATGTGCTTCTATGACCTGTATGGATAACAGACGGCTTTATGTTGTTACTTTTATATGTTGGCTTTATGTTCATTTTAAATTCAATTTGCATTATATGGAGAGCAGATGCCTCAGTGGGACAGGAGTTTAACCAATCTACTGACACTTCATCTACATGGTCCTATTCCACCCAGCTGTATCTACCTTTGGCTGGGGAGGTAACCCACTGGTGTCCATCCAGGTGGAGTCATAGTCTCTCATCAGTTTCATGCTATGGTTTTCTGGTGTAATCACCAGCAACAATGGGCCTCAAGCTCTGTGTGGGACTTACTTCTGTTTCTATTTTTATATATAACTATTATTCATTTAAAGCACTTTAAAATCTATTACCTTAAAAGTGCTATAAAAAGTATTGTTATTATTATTGTTGTCACTTCATATAATAGTTTTTAATGGTTGGTGAGCTTTATATTGAGTTAGTTTTAGTTTTTCAATTTATTTCATATTATATAGCGCCAAATCCAGTGTTGTATAGTAACGAAGTAAAAATACTTCACTACTGTACTTAAGTACGTACTTGAGTTTTTTTAATTCAGCTTACTTTCACTTTTACTTCACTACATTTCCGACCTTAATTGCATACTTCTACTCCGATACATTTTCTATGCGCCATGCTGTTACTCATTACAAAACACACACACACACACACACACACACACACACACACACACACACACACACACACACACACACACACACACACACACACACACACACACACACACACACACACACACACACACACACACACACACACACACACACACACACACACACAAGGTCATGTTTTCACCCAGAGACACCACTGATTACTAGTGACTGCAACGAAGTCAGGCCGATTTGTCATGAGGCATGTCCGGTAGGCTTTTTTGCAGTTGCGCACATGGGGGGTGTTTGTCAGGAAAATGATCATTTCTCTACATTGATTACATACCTGCAGCGGGTCTGTAATCAACTTTTCTGCAGCGCGGCTTTGCTTTGAATCTTGAACCAATCGAAGCAGTGATTCGCAGGTCGAAGCAGTGCTTCGATCTACGATTCGTGGATTTTATTTTGTTTTATCCTAATATTTTTCCCGCTAAAACCCTGAAGAGCATATGTCTGTGAGTAATATTTAATATTTTTATGTTAAACTGACCTGTTATGGTCTTCTGAAACAGTTGATAGATGTATTTTATAACTTAAAAATGGGACCGATGCTAACGCGTTAGCATGTCTATGTACGGTTCTAGCTAGTGCAAACTTGCGTTACGGCCCGTTACGCTATAATTTTGGACCATTACACTTATTTTGGACCGTTACGATTTTCAGTACAGCATCTGTAATCAACCATTTCTGCAGCGCGACTCCAGTTTGAAGCGTGAATGCTCGTGGCTCTTTGATTCGCTGCTCTTCAGAAGCGTTAAGTCCGCTTCTTAACCCCTCTAAAAGCCATTAAAATATCATGAGTCACTTTTGTGTGGATTAAAGTCACTAACTGGGACTCTTGTCTTGCAGTCGAGAAACGAGAATCATCCTCCGTTCCGTTGTCGCAGATTCAAACACTGTGCGGCTCTCTGCTGAGACAGAGTCCACTTGGAATTAAAAACTTCAAAATGAATCGCTGCTTTAAATAAAATGACACCTCTTACAAACATTGCAAAACAGACAATACAGTCGACTAAAACGTTTTTCCTCCCAAAATGAGACGTCTTGCATTCTTTATAAACCTGACCTGCAGCACAGCTGCAGCTAGAGCTCAACTCATAGATATGGAAATACATTCATGCCAATAATAATGTCTGAAAGGAAATGCTTTTGACAAAAACTAACAGATTTTATTTCTGTTTATGTCCGGAGATCAAGGATCCACCATGTAGAGTTTATTATGTCCAGAGTTTAAGGATCCAGTAACCAATTTCATATTTATTTACGTTAAGACTCAATAAAATGTTGTTCAGTTTCAACTTAATCAGCTTATAAAGTGCCAAATTACAACAAAAGCTGTCTCAAGGTGCCTCACACAGAACAGTTCAACATAAAAAAATTAAAATAAATAAATAAAAAAATTAAAATACCTAATTAAAAACAGAAGTAAAAGAATAAAACATAAAATAAAAACTACTCACAAGAAAGAGAATAAAAATAGGTTTTAAGTCTTGACTTAAAAATGTGCATGGACTCCGACTGTCTCACTGAGGTCCGTGTACTGGCTAACCCAGAATGAGATTGCCCACTCAACAAACTTCCCCAGCCTTCTGGACATGATGAAGGGACATGGGCTGTCGTACCTGGCTTTTCCCCTTTGGGTACCCCTAAAATGGCCAATTTTTACCTTGAATTTTCAAAAGCTTCCCCACTTCTGCACCAGCCCCCCAACCCCAGGTCGCTTCGTTCCCTCGACATTACCACTACGCTAAAATTTTATCCTAGCTAGAACCCTGCTATGGCGTTTTCAATGTTAAAGGTAGCATTAAGCTGTTTGCATCAGCACGTTTGTGTTGATTTGTGCTCATTGTCGTAAACGAGTCAAACTGTAATTTTTTTAATTTATTTTTATTCATATATTATAGCAACAACAATAATAGTCAATAATAATAATAGACTAATAATGTTACAATACAGTTTTAGAGAAAGAGACAAAGAACCTAATGAAACAAAACACAACAGAAAAGATAAAACCATGTAACAATGAAAATAAATAAATACATATAGAAATAAATAATTGTTTCCTGTGGACACCTAGTGAGTAGCCTACTCTCATTTAGGTTTTGAAACCTTGTTTCTGAAGTGTTTTTGTGTGATGTGCACAATTTTCAGTATTTTGACTAATACTACCAGTCATTTACAAGCCTAGATAAACGTTTAGAAAAAAAAAAATCAGTCCGTTTTTGACTAACATTTACTTGTACTTTTACTTTCAATACTTGAGTACATTTAGTTGTACATTACTTGTCATACTTAAGTACAATAAATACTAGACACTTTAAGACTTTTACTTGAGTAGCATTTCAATCTGTTACTTGAACTTCTACCAAAGTCATTTTTTTAATGGGTATCTGTACTTTTACTTAAGTGTGATTTTCCGGTACTTTATACAACACTGGCCAAATCACAACAAAGCTGCCTCACGGTGCTTCACACAAGTAAGTTCTAACCTTACCATCCCCAAGAGCAAGCACACAGGCAACAGTGATAATGAAAAACTCCTTCTGATGATATTGAGGAAGAAACCTCAAGCAGACCAGACTCAGAGGGGTGACCCACTGCTTTGGCTATTCCATTGCTGTTTTACAGCCATTTTTTAAATTAGCTATGTATATTTTTAG
Source organism: Thalassophryne amazonica (assembly GCF_902500255.1). Taxonomy (NCBI): domain Eukaryota; kingdom Metazoa; phylum Chordata; class Actinopteri; order Batrachoidiformes; family Batrachoididae; genus Thalassophryne; species Thalassophryne amazonica. The sequence continues at coordinate 59,445,638 of NC_047107.1, read as the reverse complement.
TTTTATGTTCCATTTTTTTTCCTGGTGCTTTACATGCAGCTAGTTTTATACTCCACTGATTTTACATTTATTTTATGTTCAGTTGTCTTTTATATTCACTTTAGCTTCATATTCAGATAGTTTTTGTCTTATTGGTTGATGCTTTGTTAGTTTTATGTTCAGATTTACATTCATTTATTTTTTTCAGCTGTGTACATATTTTTTAAGCTTTATATTAAAGTACATTTATTTTCTGTTTGCTTTCCATGCATCTAGTTTTATGATGAGCTATTGCATTTTTGTTAGCTTTATTACATCTGCCAAGGACGTAATAAAATAATCAGCGTTTATTTATTTGTCTGTCTGTTAGCAGGATTATGTCAACACTACTGTATGGAGTTTGATGAAATTTTCACCACAGATAGATATCCCAACTCTTTATCCACTGATCTACTTGCTCTAAATTAATGTATATAGTGTAACAATATCTCTACAATTACACCATTTTCATAGTACAAGGGCTTCACTGATCAATATACACCCTCTTTTGGCAACAACTGATTAACAAACTAAGAACACTCAATCCATATTTCCATGACCAGACCCACCATCCTCAACGGATCTATCAGGAGGGTCCAGTCAAAGGAGGAAATTGCCTGCTCCAGCACTTAATATGTCATTGGACCATAGCGAAGGTTCTCTGCTCTCAGACGACACCTTGGACACAGAGGATGAAGATTCAGATACTGGAGATGACCTGGATGTCAACTTAGATGAAATGGATACACCTGATGAAGCTGAGTCACTGGAGTTACCTAGAAAAGGTTGGACACACGCCTGATCATAGACATGTTTATCAAAATTCACAGGCAGGACTCACAGACATGCTCACATTTATCTCACTAAGGTAAAAAAAAAAGAAAACACATCAACTCACAGAAAATGTAAAAACAGTAGACCCACCGAGACAGAAAAGGCAAGCAAGCAACTGGACACAATACATAACCCAGAAAATTAGGTAGACAAAAATATCTCTTACGTAACATGCACACACAATGATAATCGTAATCCTGACATTTAAAAATGCACCTGTTTTTGTTTTATTTCCCTTGTCAGGACACGTGTCAGGTAGTCCAAACCAGAACCAAAATAGCTAAGACAATGTTCAGACTGGCATTGGCAATCCAGCTTGTTTTCTAGCTCAGCCAGGTGGACTTAGGAAACCTGTCACAGAGGTCGTTACAACACATTTTCTCTCGTCTGCAGCAGCAAACTGCAGGTGATGACATGAGGCACAGTCGTTGGATTGCCAAGCTCAGTCTGAATGGGGTCTAAAACTCATTCAGCTGATCTAGAACACTGGCATAGTTGGAAGACCTGGGGCTTTAAAATCAACCACAGACAATGTGTGCCATGACCGTAGGATTTTTTTTCTTTGTTTTTAGCTCAGCACCTCTGTCCTGTGTAATCACACCCGTTCGTTTGTAATAATTGACAGCCTTGTGTTTTAGTTTGTTTTTGAAACAGAAATTTTGTTTTAAGTGAAAAGGTGAGGCCTGGAATATCCATGTTTAACTCATCAGCTTTGATGTGGGAGTGTGCTCAGGCACTTAACACACTGCGAGACATTAATGATGTAGTTGTAGTGTGGGTACCTGGTCATACAGACATTCCAGGTAATGAGAGAGCGGACTGGCTTGCAAAGTTGGGGAGCTTAACAACGTGTGAGTCCAGAGCCCGATGTAGGGGTGTCAACTGCTGTGCAGAAGACCACCCTCCAGAACTAGATCAGGAAGCAGCACCACAAACGATGGCAGCACTTGAGTGACTGCAGGCAGGCAAGACAGCTCATGGAAGGAACAAACCAAGGTTTTTCCAGGGAGCTAGCTGGCCTGCCTATAAGTATAATAAGTACAGTAGTTGGAACTCTCACAGGTCACAACCTCTTGAACAGACATAGAATTGTAATGAGACTCCAAGAAGTCAGTACATATACGAGGTCTGTCAATAAAGTATAGGGCCTTTTTATTTTTTTCAAAAACTATATGGATTTCATTCATATGTTTTTACGTCAGACATGCTTGAACCGTCGTGCGCATGCGTGAGTTTTTCCACGCCTGCCGGTGACGTCATTCACCTGTGAGCACTCCTTGTGGGAGGAGTCGTCCAGCCCCTTGTGGGAATTCCTTTGTCTGAGAAGTTGCTGAGAGACTGGCGCTTTGTTTGATCAAAATTTTTTCTAAACCTGTGAGACACATCGAAGTGGAAACGGTTCGAAAAATTAAGCTGGTTTTCAGTGAAAATTTTAACGGCTGATGAGAGATTTTGAGGTGATACTGTCGCTTTAAGGACTTCCCACGGTGCGAGACATCGTGCAGCACTCCCAGGCGCCGTCGTCAGCCTGTTTCAAGCTGAAAACCTCCACATTTCAGGCTCTATTGATCCAGGACGTCGTGAGAGAACAGAGAAGTTTCAGAAGAAGTCGGTTTCAGCATTTTATCCGGATATTCCACTGTTAAAGGAGATTTTTTTTAATGAAAGATGTGTGGGCGGATTGCAGCGTCGGCTCGCAGCCGCTGCGACGCTCCACCACAGGAAAAACACCTCTGTTGGAAGCCTTAAGGACAAGTTGGAACATGTCCAGCTGTTAAACAATTTCTCATATACTCACTCCACTGAAAGCCATCAAAAGCCACCTGGATTTTACAAATGGTTATCAACACGGAGGTGTTTTTCCTGTGCCGCCGCACCGCGCCGGCTGCGTCCCGAGACACGGACCCGTCCGCACGTCTTTCATTAAAAAAATCTCCTTTAACAGTGGAATATCCGGATAAAATGCTGAAACCGACTTCTTCTGAAACTTCTGTTCTCTCACGATGTCCTGGATCAATAGAGCCTGAAATGTGGAGGTTTTCAGCTTGAAACAGGCTGACGACGGCGCCTGAGAGCGCTGCGCGACGTCTCGTACCGTGGGAAGTCCTTAAAGCGACAGTATCACCTCAAAATCTCTCATCAGCCGTTAAAATTTTCACTGAAAACCAGCTTAATTTTTCGAACCGTGTCCACTTCGATGTGTCTCACAGGTTTAGAAAAAATTTTGATCAAACAAAGCGCCAGTCTCTCAGCAACTTCTCAGACAAAGGAATTCCGACGAGGGGCTGGACGACTCCTCCCACAAGGAGTGCTCACAGGCGAATGACGTCACCGACAGGCGTGGAAAAACTCACGCATGCGCACGAGGGTTCAAGCATGTCTGACGTAAAAACATATGAATGAAATCCATATAGTTTTTGAAAAAAATAAAAAGGACCGTAACTTTATTGACAGCCCTCGTATAGACTGTGGGGAGGAATCTGAGATGTTACTCCACTTTTTAGGCCAGTGTCCAACATGGGGTAAACTGAGGCAGAGGTTTTTGGGTTCCATTAATTTGGAATCCAACCAGATCAGGAAACTAAAGTTTAGAAACCTGATATCCATTATCAAGGGCACCAAAAGGTTTAACTAAGTAGGGTAATTCTGGGGTGAGCAATAGGCCCTTTTGTGGCCTATGCTCTGCTGGGCTGATAGTCCACCCCCTCTTCACTAACGTAACCTACATAAGTTGAAATCAATGTCCTGATTAAAATGAAAATTAATGAAACATCCAGCAACTGATATCAACACTTTGCTATTCTGACCTATATTATGAGGAGAGTGTGAGATATACAATATATCTTCAGCATATGACTCGAGATATACTATATGATGTGACACTTGTCATTTGATTGATGGATTCTATGTAACATTCATTATTTGCCCCATTGCATGGGTGACGTCACTAGCGTGCATTATTGGAACTATCTTTGGTCTTTCCTCCCAACTGTTTCACAAGAATTGACCCTTACAGAACCTCGCAGTTTTACTTTTAAAATATTTAAATCAAATCAATTTTATTTATATAGTGCCAAATCACAACAAACAGCTGCCCCAAGGCGCTTTATATTGTAAGGCAAGGCCATACAATAATTATGGAAAAACCCCAACGGTCAAAACGACCCCCTGTGAGCAAGCACTTGACAACAGTGGGAAGGAAAAACTCCCTTTTAACAGGAAGAAACCTCCAGCAGAACCAAGCTCAGGGAGGGGCAGTCTTCTGCTGGGACTGGTTGGGGCTGAGGGAGAGAACCAGGAAAAAGACATGCTGTGGAGGGGAGCAGAGATCAATCACTAATGATTAAATGCAGAGTGGTGCATACAGAGCAAAAAGAGAAAGAAACACTCAGTGCATCATGGGAACCCCCCAGCAGTCTAAGTCTATAGCAGCATAACTAAGGGATGGTTCAGGGTCACCTGATCCAGCCCTAACTATAAGCTTTAGCAAAAAGGAAAGTTTTAAGCCTAATCTTAAAAGTAGAGAGGGTGTCTGTCTCCCTGATCTGAATTGGGAGCTGGTTCCACAGGAGAGGAGCCTGAAAGCTGAAGGCTCTGCCTCCCATTCTACTCATACAAACTCTAGGAACTACAAGTAAGCCTGCAGTCTGAGAGTGAAGCGCTCTATTGGGGTGATATGGTACTATGAGGTCCCTAAGATAAGATGGGACCTGATTATTCAAAACCTTATAAGTAAGAAGAAGAATTTAAAATTCTGTTCTAGAATTAATAGGAAGCCAATGAAGAGAGGCCAATATGGGTGAGATATGCTCTCTCCTTCTAGTCCCTGTTAGCACTCTAGCTGCAGCATTTTGAATTAACTGAAGGCTTTTCAGGGAACTTTTAGGACAACCTGATAATAATGAATTACAATAGTCCAGCCTAGAGGAAATAAATGCATGAATTAGTTTTTCAGCATCACTCTGAGACAAGACCGTTCTAATTTTAGAGATATTGCGCAAATGCAAAAAAGCAGTCCTACATATTTGTTTAATATGCGCATTGAATGACATATCCTGATCAAAAATGACTCCAAGATTTCTCACAGTATTACTAGAGGTCAGGGTAATGCCATCCAGAGTAAGGATCTGGTTAGACACCATGTTTCTAAGATTTGTGGGGCCAAGTACAATAACTTCAGTTTTATCTGAGTTTAAAAGCAGGAAATTAGAGGTCATCCATGTCTTTACGAGGTCTGTCCAAAAAGTATCAGACCTTTTTATTTTTTTCAAAAACTATATGGATTTGAATCACGTGTGCTTGCATGAGCCAACCTTGAACCTTCGTGCGCAGGCGTGAGTTTTTTCACGCCTGTCGGTTGTGTCATTCACCTGTGAATAGGCTTTGAGTGAGCACTGGTCCTCCCCCCTCGTTGGATTTTCATTGCGAGGAAAATGTCTGAACAATTGGAGAAGCGCTGAATCAAATTTTTCCAGAAACTGTGAGAGACAGCCAGGTGGAAACCATTCGGAAGATTCAGACGGCTTTCGGTGGCTTTTCAGTCGAGTGAGTATCCGAGGAATTGTGTAAGAGCTGGACATGTCACAACATGTCCTGTGAGACTTCCAACTTCTGCACGTCTTTCATTACAAAATCTCCTGTAACAGTGGAATGTGCCGAAAAAGTGCTGATGTCCACCTCTTCTGCAATTTCTCTGGTAGTCAGACGACGTCCTGGATCAACACAGCGTTCACTTTGGAAATGCTCTGGTCGTTTCAGCCTGTCGATGGCCGCTCGGAGCGCGGCGCACCCTCCGACATTGTGCGCCATCTTTAAACCAGTTGTAACACTCCTTAATCTGTGTGATGCCCATACTATCGTCACCGAAAGCCGTCTGAATCTTCCGAATGGTTTCCACCTGGCTGTCTCTCACAGTTTCCTGAAAATTTGATGCAACAAAGCTCCAAATGGTTCCACCTCGCAATGAAAATCCAACGAGGGGAGGTGGACCAGTGCTCACACAAAGCCTGCTCACAGGCGAATGATGCAACCGACAGGCGTGAAAAAATCACGCATGCGCATGAAGGTTCAAGGTTGGCTCATGCAAGCACACATGATTCAAATCCATATGGATTTTGAAAAAAATAAAAAGGTCTGATACTTTTTGGACAGACCTCGTATGTCTGTAAGACAATCCTGCAGTTTAGCTAATTGGTGTGTGTCCTCTGGCTTCATGGATAGATAAAGCTGGGTATCATCTGCGTAACAATGAAAATTTAAGCAATGCCGTCTAATAATACTGCCTAAGGGAAACATGTATAAAGTGAATAAAATTGGTCCTAGCACAGAACCTTGTGGAACTCCATAATTAACCTTAGTCTGTGAAGAAGATTCCCCATTTACATGAACAAATTGTAATCTATTAGATAAATATGATTCAAACCACCGCAGAGCAGTGCCTTTAATACCTATGGCATGCTCTAATCTCTGTAATAAAATTTTATGGTCAACAGTATCAAAACCAGCACTGAGGTCTAACAGAACAAGCACAGAGATGAGTCCACTGTCTGAGGCCATAAGATCATTTGTAACCTTCACTAATGCTGTTTCTGTACTATGATGAATTCTAAAACCTGACTGAAACTCTTCAAATAGACCATTCCTCTGCAGATGATCAGTTAGCTGTTTTACAACTACCCTTTCAAGAATTTTTGAGAGAAAAGGAAGGTTGGAGATTGGCCTATAATTAGCTAAGATAGCTGGGTCAAGTGATGGCTTTTTAAGTAATGGTTTAATTACTGCCACCTTAAAAGCCTGTGGTACATAGCCAACTAATAAAGATAGATTGATCATATTTAAGATCGAAGCATTAATTAATGGTAGGGCTTCCTTGAGCAGCCTGGTAGGAATGGAGTCTAATAGACATGTTGATGGTTTGGAGGAAGTGACTAATGAAAATAACTCAGACAGAACAATCGGAGAGAAAGAGTCTAACCAAATACCGGCATCACTGAAAGCAGCCAAAGATAACGATACGTCTTTGGGATGGTTATGAGTAATTTTTTCTCTAATAGTTAAAATTTTATTAGCAAAGAAAGTCATGAAGTCATTACTAGTTAAAGTTAAAGGAATACTCGGCTTAATAGAGCTCTGACTCTTTGTCAGCCTGGCTAAAGTGCTGAAAAGAAACCTGGGGTTCTTATTTTCTTCAATAAGTGATGAGTAGTAAGATGTCCTAGCTTTACGGAGGGCTTTTTTTATAGAGCAACAGACTCTTTTTCCAGGCTAAGTGAAGATCTTCTAAATTAGTGAGACGCCATTTCCTCTCCAACTTACGGGTTATCTGCTTTAAGCTGCGAGTTTGTGAGTTATACCACGGAGTCAGGCACTTCTAATTTAAAGCTCTCTTTTTCAGAGGAGCTACAGCATCCAAAGTTGTTTTCAGTGAGGATGTAAAACTATTGACGAGATATTCTATCTCACTTACAGAGTTTAGGTAGCTACTCTGCACTGTGTTGGTATATGGCATTAGAGAACATAAAGAAGGAATCATATCCTTAAACCTAGTTACAGCGCTTTCTGAAAGACTTCTAGTGTAATGAAACTTATTCCCCACTGCTGGGTAGTCCATCAGAGTAAATGTAAATGTTATTAAGAAATGATCAGACAGAAGGGAGTTTTCAGGGAATACTGTTAAGTCTTCAATTTCCATACCATAAATCAGAACAAGATCTAAGATATGATTAAAGTGGTGGGTGGACTCATTTACATTTTGAGCAAAGCCAATTGAGTCTAGTAATAGATTAAATGCAGTGTTGAGGCTGTCATTCTCAGCATCTGTGTGGATGTTAAAATCGCCCACTATAATTATCTTATCTGAGCTAAGCACTAAGTCAGACAAAAGGTCTGAAAATTCACAGAGAAACTCACAGTAACGACCAGGTGGACGATAGATAATAACAAATAAAACTGGTTTTTGGGACTTCCAATTTGGATGGACAAGACTAAGATTCAAGCTTTCAAATGAATTAAAGCTCTGTCTGGGTTTTTGATTAATTAATAAGCTGGAATGGAAGATTGCTGCTAATCCTCTGCCTCGGCCCGTGCTACGAGCGTTCTGGCAGTTAGTGTGACTCGGGGGTGTTGACTCATTTAAACTAACATATTCATCCTGCTGTAACCAGGTTTCTGTAAGGCAGAATAAATCAATATGTTGATCAATTATTATATCTTTTACTAACAGGGACTTAGAAGAGAGAGACCTAATGTTTAATAGACCACATTTAACTGTTTTAGTCTGTGGTGCAGTTGAAGGTGCTATATTATTTTTTCTTTTTGAATTTTTATGCTTAAATAGATTTTTACTGGTTATTGGTGGTCTGGGAGCAGGCACCGTCTCTACGGGGATGGGGTAATGAGGGGATGGCAGGGGGAGAGAAGCTGCAGAGAGGTGTGTAAGACTACAACTCTGCTTCCTGGTCCCAACCCTGGATAGTCACGGTTTGGAGGATTTAAGAAAATTGGCCAGATTTCTAGAAATGAGAGCTGCTCCATCCAAAGTGGGATGGATGCCGTCTCTCCTAACAAGACCAGGTTTTCCCCAGAAGCTTTGCCAATTATCTGTGAAGCCCACCTCATTTTTTGGACACCACTCAGACAGCCAGCAATTCAAGGAGAACATGCGGCTAAACATGTCACTCCCGGTCCGATTGGGAGGGGCCCAGAGAAAACTACAGAGTCTGACATTGTTTTTGCAAAGTTACACACCGATTCAATGTTAATTTTAGTGACCCCCGATTGGCGTAACCGGGTGTCATTACTGCCGACGTGAATTACAATCTTACCAAATTTACGCTTAGCCTTAATCAATCAATCAATCAATCAATTTTTTTATATAGCGCCAAATCACAACAAACAGTTGCCCCAAGGCGCTTTATATTGTAAGGCAAGGCCATACAATAATTATGTAAAACCCCAACGGTCAAAACGACCCCCTGTGAGCAAGCACTTGGCTACAGTGGGAAGGAAAAACTCCCTTTTAACAGGAAGAAACCTCCAGCAGAACCAGGCTCAGGGAGGGGCAGTCTTCTGCTGGGACTGGTTGGGGCTGAGGGAGAGAACCAGGAAAAAGACATGCTGTGGAGGGGAGCAGAGATCGATCACTAATGATTAAATGCAGAGTGGTGCATACAGAGCAAAAAGAGAAAGAAACAGTGCATCATGGGAACCCCCCAGCAGTCTACGTCTATAGCAGCATAACTAAGGGATGGTTCAGGGTCACCTGATCCAGTCCCTAACTATAAGCTTTAGCAAAAAGGAAAGTTTTAAGCCTAATCTTAAAAGTAGAGAGGGTGTCTGTCTCCCTGATCTGAATTGGGAGCTGGTTCCACAGGAGAGGAGCCTGAAAGCTGAAGGCTCTGCCTCCCATTCTACTCTTACAAACCCTAGGAACTACAAGTCAATCAATCAATCAACTTTTTTCTTATATAGCGCCAAATCACAACAAACAGTTGCCCCAAGGCGCTCTATATTGTAAGGCAAGGCCATACAATAATTATGAAAAACCCCAACGGTCAAAACGACCCCCTATGAGCAAGCACTTGGCTACAGTGGGAAGGAAAAACTCCCTTTTAACAGGAAGAAACCTCCAGCAGAACCAGGCTCAGGGAGGGGCAGTCTTCTGCTGAGATTGGTTGGGGCTGAGGGAAAGAACCAGGAAAAAGACATGCTGTGAAGGGGGGCAGAGATCGATCACTAATGATTAAATGCAGAGTGATGCATACGGAGCAAAAAGAGAAAGAAACAGTGCATCATGGGAACCCCCCCACAGTCTACGTCTAAAGCAGCATAACCAAGGGATGGTCCAGGGTCACCTAATCCAGCCCTAACTATAAGCCTTAGCGAAAAGGAAAGTTTTAAGCCTAATCTTAAAAGTAGAGAGGGTATCTGTCTCCCTGATCTGAATTGGGAGCTGGTTCCACAGGAGAGGAGCCTGAAAGCTGAAGGCTCTGCCTCCCATTCTTACACAAGTAAGCCTGCAGTCTGAGAGCGAAGCGCTCTATTGGGGTGATATGGTACTACGAGGTCCCTAAGATAAGATGGGACCTGATTATTCAAAACCTTATAAGTAAGAAGAAGAATTTTAAATTCTATTCTAGAATTAACAGGAAGCCAATGAAGAGAGGCCAATATGGGTGAGATATGCTCTCTCCTTCTAGTCCCCATCAGTACTCTAGCTGCAACATTTTGAATTAACTGAAGGCTTTTTAGGGAACTTTTAGGACAACCTGATAATAATGAATTACAATAGTCCAGCCTAGAGGAAATAAATGCATGAATTAGTTTTTCAGCATCACTCTGAGACAAGACCTTTCTGATTTTAGAGATATTGCGTAAATGCAAAAAAGCAGTCCTACATATTTGTTTAATATGCGCTTTGAATGACATATCCTGATCAAAAATGACTCCAAGATTTCTCACAGTATTACTAGAGGTCAGGGTAATGCCATCCAGAGTAAGGATCTGGTTAGACACCATGTTTCTAAGATTTGTGGGGCCAAGTACAATAACTTCAGTTTTATCTGAGTTTAAAAGCAGGAAATTAGAGGTCATCCATGTCTTTATGTCTGTAAGACAATCCTGCAGTTTAGCTAATTGGTGTGTGTCCTCTGGCTTCATGGATAGATAAAGCTGGGTATCATCTGCGTAACAATGAAAATTTAAGCAATACCGTCTAATAATACTGCCTAAGGGAAGCATGTATAAAGTGAATAAAATTGGTCCTAGCACAGAACCTTGTGGAACTCCATAATTAACTTTAGTCTGTGAAGAAGATTCCCCATTTACATGAACAAATTGTAATCTATTAGACAAATATGATTCAAACCACTGCAGCGCAGTGCCTTTAATACCTATGGCATGCTCTAATCTCTGTAATAAAATTTTATGGTCAACAGTATCAAAAGCAGCACTGAGGTCCAACAGAACAAGCACAGAGACGAGTCCACTGTCCGAGGCCATAAGAAGATCATTTGTAACCTTCACTAATGCTGTTTCTGTACTATGATGAATTCTAAAACCTGACTGAAACTCTTCAAATAGACCATTCCTCTGCAGATGATCAGTTAGCTGTTTTACAACTACCCTTTGAAGAATTTTTGAGAGAAAAGGAAGGTTGGAGATTGGCCTATAATTAGCTAAGATAGCTGGGTCAAGTGATGGCTTTTTAAGTAATGGTTTAATTACTGCCACCTTAAAAGCCTGTGGTACATAGCCAACTAACAAAGATAGATTGATCATATTTAAGATCGAAGCATTAAATAATGGTAGGGCTTCCTTGAGCAGCCTGGTAGGAATGGGGTCTAATAAACATGTTGATGGTTTGGATGAAGTAACTAATGAAAATAACTCAGACAGAACAATCGGAGAGAAAGAGTCTAACCAAATACCGGCATCACTGAAAGCAGCCAAAGATAACGATACGTCTTTGGGATGGTTATGAGTAATTTTTTCTCTAATAGTTAAAATTTTGTTAGCAAAGAAAGTCATGAAGTCATTACTAGTTAAATTAATGGAATACTCAGCTTAATAGAGCTCTGACTCTTTGTCAGCCTGGCTACAGTGCTGAAAAGAAACCTGGGGTTGTTCTTATTTTCTTCAATTAGTGATGAGTAGAAAGATGTCCTAGCTTTACGGAGGGCTTTTTTATAGAGCAACAGACTCTTTTTCCAGGCTAAGTGAAGATCTTCTAAATTAGTGAGACGCCATTTCCTCTCCAACTTACGGGTTATCTGCTTTAAGCTGCGAGTTTGTGAGTTATACCACAGAGTCAGGCACGTCTGATTTAAAGCTCTCTTTTTCAGAGGAGCTACAGCATACAAAGTTGTCTTCAATGAGGATGTAAAACTATTGACGAGATACTCTATCTCCCTTACAGAGTTTAGGTAGCTACTCTGCACTGTGTTGGTATATGGCATTAGAGAACATAAAGAAGGAATCATATCCTTAAACCTAGTTACAGCGCTTTCTGAAAGACTTCTAGTGTAATGAAACTTATTTCCCACTGCTGGGTAGTCCAACAGAGTAAATGTAAATGTTATTAAGAAATGATCAGACAGAAGGGAGTTTTCAGGGAATACTGTTAAGTCTTCTATTTCCATACCATAAGTCAGAACAAGATCTAAGATATGATTAAAGTGGTGGGTGGACTCATTTACTTTTTGAGCAAAGCCAATAGAGTCTAATAATAGATTAAATGCAGTGTTGAGGCTGTCATTCTCAGCATCTGTGTGGATGTTAAAATCGCCCACTATAATTATCTTATCTGAGCTAAGCACTAAGTCAGACAAAAGGTCTGAAAATTCACAGAGAAACTCACAGTAACGACCAGGTGGACAATAGATAATAACAAATAAAACTGGTTTTTGGGACTTCCAATTTGGATGGACAAGACTAAGAGTCAAGCTTTTAAATGAATTAAAGCTCTGTCTGGGTTTTTGATTAATTAATAAGCTGGAATGGAAGATTGCTGCTAATCCTCCTCCTCGGCCCGTGCTACGAGCATTCTGACAGTTAGTGTGACTCGGGGGTGTTGACTCATTTAAACTAACATATTCATCCTGCTGTAACCAGGTTTCTGTTAGGCAGAATAAATCAATATGTTGATCAATTATTATATCATTTACCAACAGGGACTTAGAAGAGAGAGACCTAATGTTTAATAGACCACATTTAACTGTTTTAGTCTGTGGTGCAGTTGAAGGTGATATATTATTTTTTCTTTTTGAATTTTTATGCTTAAATAGATTTTTGCTGGTTGTTGGTGGTCTGGGAGCAGGCACCGTCTCTACGGGGATGGGGTAATGAGGGGATGGCAGGGGGAGAGAAGCTGCAGAGAGGTGTGTAAGACTACAACTCTGCTTCCTGGTCCCAACCCTGGATAGTCACGGTTTGGAGGATTTAAGAAAATTGGCCAGATTTCTAGAAATGAGAGCTGCTCCATCCAAAGTGGGATGGATGCCGTCTCTCCTAACAAGACCAGGTTTTCCCCAGAAGCTTTGCCAATTATCTATGAAGCCCACCTCATTTTTTGGACACCACTCAGACAGCCAGCAATTCAAGGAGAACAGGCGGCTTAGCCAGCAGTTTCAAATTTCCTTCAATGTCGCCTGCTCTGGCCCCCGGAAGACAATTGACTATGGTTGCTGGTGTCGCTAACTTCACATTTCTCAAAACAGAGTCGCCAATAACCAGAGTTTGATCCTCGGCGGGTGTGTCGCCGAGTGGGGAAAAATGGTTAGAAATGTGAACGAGTTGGCGGTGTACACGGGGCTTCTATTTAGGGCTACGCTTCCTCTTCACAGTCACCCAGTCGGCCTGCTTTCCCGGCTGCTCGGGATCTGCTGGAAGGAAACTAACGGCGGCTAAGCAGCTAAGGAGCTTACAGATCTCGTAAGCTCCTATCCATCAAACATGAAGAAAACTCCTGATAGGCTGACCGAACCTTGAAGTGAACTGAATATTAATTATTGAATATATCATCTGTTTTTGATGTCACCAACAGGGGACTCAGGAGATGTGAATGTGCATGCAGAACCACCATCAACTGGTGCCGTTGCAGGACGAGGTGGTGCTGAGGGGGGCAGAGACAGTAGGCTGTGGAGGACTGTTGTGATTGGAGAACAGGAACATCGCATTGATATGAAGTGCATTGAGCCATATAAGAGAGTTATCTCTCACGGAGGTACGTATACATGCTTTTGACTTTGTAAGCACAACTCCTCCGAAAGTGCTTGCTGAATTTTGATAAAACATCACACAGTAGTAGCACACTATATGAAGATGTACATGAAGGAAAATATTTTCACAATGTTCATAAGAAAGTGTGACTGATGGATGGAGTATAATTCCATGTCCCCTGGTGGATAGTCATGAATATTTCTTGGACAAATAATCAGGATAACTGAAAACAAAAGTATGAAACATTTCTATTATTTTTTTACACTATAAACACAAATTAAATAAAATTTCAAGAAACTGACTTTTTGGTGCCATCACAGATTTGAGCTTATGAACTTTACAAAAGTAATGTGTGGTCTGAGTATTTGTTTTGTGTTGTTTTCAGGTTACTATGCTGAAAAGAATGCCATCATTGTGTTTGCTGCATGTTTTCTCCCAGACAGCAACTGTGACAATTATCATTATGTGATGGAAAACCTTTTTATGTAAGTAAAGGCTCTTTTCTTTTTTCTTTTTTTTGGTTTGTTTTTTTTTTGGTTTGTTTTTAAACCCCATGTCTGTATATAATACTCTAGAATAAATCATGGCTAGCTCACACCATAGAGAATATATACTTTTTTATGTTGCAGCATTAATTTGCTGCTTATTTTCTTATTACAAGGACTAAAACCCCGTCACATGCCGAATTGCGTCAGAATGATACATCTGCCCACAGTTGGGAGGTATTGAGGCGCGGTCTGAAGACAGACGGGCGACAGTCTCTGAGCAGTCTACATAGTTGGTCCCATTCGCTGGACTGTCCTGAGTGTGTTGCACCTGTTCAAAACACTCTTGGCACCATTGAGATGGAATGCACCTCTGACAGCAGTCTATGTGCAGTTTCTGCGGCATCTGATTGGAATCTACATATTCTGATAGTGTCATAACAGGATTTGCAATGATCTGAACGTGGTTGATTGAGCTCTGAGATTGATCAGTCATGGCAGAGCCTGCCAGCATGTCCTACTTGTGCCACCTATGTCCACCTCCACTGGATGCCACACCAGGGAAGGCAAAGGAAATGTTGATATGTAATAACATGTATGTGGCATGCTTTCATCATGTGCAGTGGATGTGAAAACCACACAATCAAACCGAAAGGTCAGTGTCGCCCAGTGCATGCTGCAGCAGATCTGAACGGGTTGTTATATCCATTATGTCCTTACAATACAGATACATTTCCATTCCCTCCCATGGCCGAGATAATTTATGTGAAATATTGTGCATGTCATAGCTGTTACACAATGGCAGATGTGCTGCGCCGCGTCAGTGTGTCATTGCGCTAGGCTTGGTGCAGCGCCCCACAGTGCAGCTGAACGGGATGTCACCACTGTAATACACATATTATTACATGATCACCTCCTAACTCTGTAGCAGGTATGACGTGGAACTGTTTCCCCAGCCCATGACAGCATAAATAAACATGCAACTCACGTCTGGTACTCCAGAATCGTTCCATGCAGCGCAGATAGCAGCCAGGGACCGCAGCATGTGGTGAAGTCCCTTTCACCCAGCTGTGCAGTGTGGTGGCAACATCGATCGGCTCACAAATGCATCATCCACCTTGGCATAAATAAATCCCATGTGAAGCACCGATAATCCAACTAGTGTTGTGTTAAGATGTGCATCAAGTACACTGAGATGGCCAAAAGTAAAGGATAAAGGAAATGGTAGATTGGCACAAAAAAAAAAAAAAGGTTACAAAAAATGAAAAAAAAGTTCACTGGCTGCGTCTGAAGAATTGAAGAATGTTGCACATATGTGAAAAGTTGGCGCACTGTGAGCACAGTTCAGCAGCAGTTATAGAGTCCAGCCGAATGAATAAAATCTAGCAATGTTCCAGTGAATGGAGCATTATAGTAATCAAACACCTGTCCAACAGCAGGCGATCACTGACAGTTCTCAGCCTTTTTATGTGCGCACTCTAGATGGACAGCTCCTGGGCTCGTGCATGCACGTGTGCCCCACGTGTGCATGCGGAGTAGTTCGTTCAGCCATTATGAACACACGTACATGCAGCTGAGCAAACATTTTGGCCACACACTCACACACTGGTTTGTTCACCTGTTCTACTGGTTAATTCTTTGATTTCATTTACTGTATTATTAAGACAAACAAAGACAATGGCAGTGAATGGTAAATTTGGAGGAAACTGAGTTTAAATTGTCTTTGTGTTTAGGTATGTAATCAGTACCTTGGAGCTAATGGTGGCAGAAGATTACATGATTGTTTACCTGAATGGTGCAACACCACGCAGAAGGATGCCTGGTTTTTCTTGGATGAAAAAATGCTATCAAATGATAGACAGAAGGTAAAAAAGTCACACATGTACACCAACTGTAATCCTATAACAAACCAAACATCCAACTCTTGGTCTCTTTACCAATTAATTTTACTTTTTCCACAACTTATTTGAAAACTCACTTTTAATCTTTGACACTTGAAATTACATGTTGTAAAAAAATATGTGTAATTATATGAGGGTAGCTGAATTGCCTGCTTCTGAGAAAGTTGAGTGAATAAGACAATCTTAGATGGAGAAAATAAACATCTCTCCATTCCTACAGTATATACCATTTAATTTTGACATATATAATTTAATTTTGACAAAAGGTGTTAACTAACTCTCTCATTATGGACAACTGTAGAATACAGTGTGTTTAAATTAATGCAAGCAAGTCCAAATGTTGCTCAATCAATATTTTTATGGTAAAGAAGGATGGATCTGATATTTTCCAGTTAGGCTTAACATTAACATTAATTAGGCAATATGTTACTTTTTCTGATGGGGATAGTGAGCATGATTTTGATTAACACTCTTATGTACTGTACATACTAATGCACTCATTTTTTTTGGGGGGGGGGGGGGGGGGGCTCGCAGGCTGAAGAAAAACCTGAAGATGTTCATTATTGTGCATCCTTCCTGGTTCATACGGACATTGTTGGGAATCACGAGACCATTTATAAGGTATTGTAGAAATGTAAGAGTTTACACAAAATGTTCAACTATAGAACTGATATCACAATATACGTCAAGTGCTTTATCAAGAAAATTCTACACAATGTAATTTACAACAGCTTTACCCCAGAAGCATAATGATTTTGCTAAACCATTCCAATGTCCTAAATGTGCATACTTATGTATTGGAATTTGAGAACCTCATAGCTTATTACATTATTGGTGGATCTAACTTTGCAAAACAAATCATTTCATAATTTATTTTCTTCTTGATTTCTATAGCTCCAAATTCAGCAGTAAGATCAGATATGTGGGTAGTCTGCACGAGCTGCAGCAAATTATCCCCATGGAGTTTGTTCACATTCCACCCTGTATTCTCAAGTAAGTCAAACTTCTTTCATGCAGACAAGGGCTTTTCTTTTGAGAGGAAGGTGAAATTGATTTACATTTACGTGCTTTTTGCTAGTCTTTCTCTCTCTACCTCTCAACACATCTGGAAGGTATTCACAGCACTTCAATTTTCCACATTTTTTTAATGTTACAGCCTTAATCCAAAATGGATGAAATTCATTTTTTTCCTCAAATTTCTACACACAACACCCTATAGTGACAATGTGAAAAAGTTTTTACTTTTTATTTTTGTAAATTTGTTAAAGATAAAAAAGAAAAAAAAAGAATTCACATTTAATCATATTTGTCTAATAGATTACAATTTGTTCATGTAAATGGGGAATCTTCTTCACAGACTAAAGTTAATTATGGAGTTCCACAAGGTTCTGTGCTAGGACCAATTTTATTCACTTTATACATGCTTCCCTTAGGCAGTATTATTAGACGGTATTGCTTAAATTTTCATTGTTATGCAGATGATACCCAGCTTTATCTATCCATGAAGCCAGAGGACACACACCAATTAGCTAAACTGCAGGATTGTCTTACAGACATAAAGACATGGATGACCTCTAATTTCCTGCTTTTAAACTCAGATAAAACTGAAGTTATTGTACTTGGCCCCACAAATCTTAGAAACATGGTGTCTAACCAGATCCTTACTCTGGATGGCATTACCCTGACCTCTAGTAATACTGTGAGAAATCTTGGAGTCATTTTTGATCAGGATATGTCATTCAAAGCGCATATTAAACAAATATGTAGGACTGCTTTTTTTGCATTTACGCAATATCTCTAAAATCAGAAAGGTCTTGTCTCAGAGTGATGCTGAAAAACTAATTCATGCATTTATTTCCTCTAGGCTGGACTATTGTAATTCATTATTATCAGGTTGTCCTAAAAGTTCCCTAAAAAGCCTTCAGTTAATTCAAAATGCTGCAGCTAGAGTACTGACGGGGACTAGAAGGAGAGAGCATATCTCACCCATATTGGCCTCTCTTCATTGGCTTCCTGTTAATTCTAGAATAGAATTTAAAATTCTTCTTCTTACTTATAAGGTTTTGAATAATCAGGTCCCATCTTATCTTAGGGACCTCGTAGTACCATATCACCCCAATAATGCGCTTTGCTCTCAGACTGCAGGCTTACTTGTAGTTCCTAGGGTTTGTAAGAGTAGAATGGGAGGCAGAGCCTTCAGCTTTCAGGCTCCTCTCCTGTGGAACCAGCTCCAAATTCAGATCAGGGAGACAGACACCCTCTCTACTTTTAAGATTAGGCTTAAAACTTTCCTTTTTGCTAAAGTTTATAGTTAGGGCTGGATCAGGTGACCCTGAACCATCCCTTAGTTATGCTGCTATAGACGTAGACTGCTGGGGGGTTCCCATGATGCACTGTTTCTTTCTCTTTTTGCTCTGTATGCACCACTCTGCATTTAATCATTAGTGATCGATATCTGCTCCCCTCCACAGCATGTCTTTTCCTGGTTCTCTCCCTCAGCCCCAACCAGTCCCAGCAGAAGACTGCCCCTCCCTGAGCCTGGTTCTGCTGGAGGTTTCTTCCTGTTAAAAGGGAGTTTTTCCTTCCCACTGAGCCAAGTGCTTGCTCACAGGGGGTCGTTTTGACCGTTGGGGTTTTACATAATTATTGTATGGCCTTGCCTTACAATATAAAGCGCCTTGGGGCAACTGTTTGTTGTGATTTGGCGCTATATAAAAAAATTGATTGATTGACTGATTTATGCAAGGATTCACAGCCTTTGCATGAAGCTCAAAATTGAGCTCAGATGCATCGTGTTTCCACTGATCATCCTTGAGATGTTTCTACAGCTTAATTGGAGTCCACCTGGAGTAAATTCATTTGATTGGACATGATTTGGAAAGGCACACACCTGTCTACATATAAGGTCCCACAGCTGACAGTGCTTGTCAGAGCACAAACCAAGCATGAAGTCAAAGAAATTGTCTGTAAACCTCCGAGACAGGATTGTCTCAAGGCACAAATCTGGGGAAGGATACAGAAACATTTCTGCTGCTTTGAAGGTCCTGATGAGCTCAGTGGCCTCCATCATCTGTAAAGGGAAGACGTTCAGATCCACCAGGACTGACCGCCCATCTAAACTGAGCCCATCTAAACTGAGCGATCAGGGAAGAAGGGCCTTAGTCAGGGAGGTGACAAAGAACCCAATGGTCACTTTGTCAGAGCTCCAGCATTCCTATGGGGAGAGAGAAGAACCTTCCAGAAGGACAACCATCTCTGCAGCAACCCACCAATCAGACCTGTATGGTAGAGTGGCCAGACAGAAGCCACTCCTTAGTAAAAGGCACCTGGCAGCCCGCCTGGAATTTGCCAAAAGGCACCTGACTCTCAGACCATGAGAAACAAAATCCTGCGGTCTGATGAGACGACTGACATCTTTGGCGTGAATGCCAGGTGTCATGTTTGGCAGAAACCAGGCACCATCCGTACAGTGAAGAATGGTGGTAGCAGCATCATGCTGTGGGAATGTTTCAGTGGCAGGAACTGAGCCACATTTCAGAGTGGCCTTTTATTGTAGCCAGCCTAAGGCACACCTGTGCGATAATTATGCTTTCTAATCAGCATCTTGATATGCCACACCTGTGAGGTGGGATGGATTGTCTCAGCAAAGGAGAAGTGCTCACTAATACAGATTTAGACAGATTTATTTGTGAACAAGATTTGTGTATATACAAAATGTTTTACATCTTTGAGTTCAGCTCAGGAAAAATGGGAGCAAAAATACAAAAGTGTTGCATTTATATTTTTGCTCAGTGTATTTAATCCAGCAGTATTTTTGCCAGTGTTAGCTCAGTCTTTCCGCATCATTTGTCTTTGATATTGGCTGTTCTCGACACTGTCTTATGTGGAGTAAGTATTTTTGGAAGTGATTTTGCAGGGAATTAATCAGATAGGTCTTTTGTTTTTGTTGTTGGTTTTTTTAACCATGTATGCATCTGATCTTACTGGCACTCAGTTGGCAGTACGTCCCTCAATGTTCATGATGAGGTGGATGTGGTAAAATATATAAATACTGAGGAACCATGTAAATCAGCAGTTTTAGGGCTTTTTATGTTGTTGTTGTTTTTGTTTTTTTGTTTGTTTGTTTGTTTAGATTATCTTAATAATACAGATCCTTTTGGTTGTTTACTCTGTGTGTTGTTAGTACACCTGTTTCACATGAGCAGTCCTCATTTTTGTTAAATTAAAACTTAAAATACAGGCTTTAACAACAATTCTTCCCGTTTGCTGGCTGAGGATTTGTTTGGAATGGAAAGAGACACAAACATTGTTATTCTCTTCGATTAGGTGCAATGCCAAGACAGTGACATTAGTGCCAAGCTAGCACCAAATACCTAACATTTTTGTGTGTGGGTGAGACCATAGGCTATGATCTGGGGCCTCATGTACAAAGTGTGCGTACGCACAAAAACCTGGCGTACACTCGTCTGCATGTCCATGTGCAGATGTATCACAAGTGACGTGAGCGTGGAAATGTGCGGTGCATCACACAAAAATCCTGGCTGACGTACGCATGTCTCTTCAGCTATTGTGCCACCGCCAACATGTACGGGTGGCACAGGGAACCAGTCATTGATAGTGTGGAAAAAAAAAGTCATCAGAGTGATGTGCACACGGTTTTAAAAAGGAATAGTTTGGACCATGTATCATCCTTACTTATCACGTTATGGGGTAACATATGTCACATGTCATAGAATCCAATAGACGTAGACCTTGTTTGACCTTTACTTTGGAGACCAAGCATTCAACACTGTTAGCACTATTCCATTTATTAATCCTATTAGCTCAACCAATAAATTGCTTCACTTTTTACCAAAATTGGAGCAACTTTAACTTTTGACCCCTGTACAAAATGACACTGACCTTTGTCACCATTCTTGCTGTTTTTATCCCGTAACTCCATCGAATTCAGTCACAGATGGTCCAAACTATACCTTTTTGGAATCTTTATGATCAGGCAAATAATCTAGAATATTTTTTCAATATGATTGGAGCATCTTTTAATTTTGACCTCTGTGTAATTCTTCAATTGACCCCTACCTGACCACCGATTGAAAAGTCAAGTGGCCAATCATTTTTTTTTTTCAAAAGAGGAGTGTCTAAGGAGTATTTCTGCCAAATTTGATGCTTTTATCACCATTTGCATGATTGTTTCAGTTATCTGCTGCACTAAATATAATATGGTCACTTATTTATTTATTTACGTATTCATCGACCCTTTATCTTTTGTTTTATACATTGTAAGACCCTTTTCAGACTGGGGTTGGTAATCCTGGTCGAGCTGGAGTCAATCTATGTAGATAGCTTTCTAGTTGGACAGTGTTTATGCTACACACATGTCCAAACTCAATCTAGTTGAGTGTAAGTGGCAAATAAATAAAAATGATAAGATTGGCTAGGGGTCAAGAGGGCCTTGGTTGGGGGGTCTGGGGGGGAGTGCCCCAGAAGCTGAGGGATTTTAGCCATGCTTATGCTTCCCAGAACCATTTTCTGCAGTGAATTTGCAAGGAGAGATAGGGAGGCAGCTGTTTATCCAACTCTTTACAAGCTGGACAAAATCTATCTTCATATGTGAGTCTTCTCCAAAATTGGAGAGAATAGGAACAGACTCAAGTCTAACACCACTGAAAGGATCTTATTTTTAAATTAAAACCTTTTGAAGCCCCCAAATCTGTATTACATACAGTATTTTATGATGGCACAATCAAATTATAACACAAGTATATTGCTAATGTCTTTAAATGAAAATATAGTCAAAAATTTCAAGATGCACATAGCACCTTTATTATTTATCATGCAACAGCACCTGTTTCATTGTTCCATGCAAGTGCTATGTTAAAGATTGGCCAGCAGATGTCGCCATACGTAATTTTATCAAATGCTTCTAAACACTGAACCATTTCAACACAATTGCTTCATTTTGATTAATTGGTTCAAAACGCTTCGGTAATAATTTAGCTATAAAATACATGATTTTGATTGATTTGATGATTTTGGCGCATGTGCACAGATAGACATAAAATCATGAATGCTTGCTAACCAGGACATTAACGTACGACATGTCCTTTAATTTACCTAGTTTGCAACTAGTTGAAGTCTGTAGCCAAAAAAGTGACCGACTCAGAAACAAGCTTCGAAGCTATGCTCAAATTCTCTCTGAACTCTTCACACGCAGGTGATGTATCAGCTGCAAGGTTTTTGGTGAATCAACAATCAGAGAATACTGCAGTCAGAACATTGTAAGCAGATGTTAACAGTTGTTTTAGGTGTGCGCCTTAAACTCCTCTCCTTTCATTAAGAAACAATGCGCTGTGGTCTGGTCTAATCTAGTCATCAACAGAAAATAAATGGGAGAATTTTTTATTTTGGCACGACATTACTTGCTTGTGCGTGAAAATGTGAGATTGATGCTGAAAGTGTGAGTGTCACACCAGATGCATTATAGTTGGCAACCCTGGCACAAGGATGTGATCTGGAAGTGTCTGACACATGTAAGGGAATGCATCCAGTGATTTTTCTAGGTGCGAAGACAAAAAAGTTTGCTTTCCTCACCGTTGCAGCCACACTGAGCGTCGCCACAGTGGAGAGGATGCTGTGGGTGTACTGACATAGTGAGGAAGTTTGATGTCCTGAGCCAGATGGATTCTAGCCACATTTGCCTTCAGAGAATCCAGCTCAGATCCGGCTCAACCCACCTCTTGGAAACAATCCGGCTTAAATCAGATTTGAAGCATTTAGATTCAGAAAAAACCTTGACAATCCCAGTCTACATGGGGTCTAAGCAACTGGTATTTCTGCTCATATTGTGTAAAGACTATTATTTCACTAATAGAAGGAAACAGTGCTGTAACACAATGACAGCATTTACCAATAAGCCAAGTGTACATCATGACTGCGCATGATGAAACACCGGCCATACCCAGGTAGCGTGATTATGAGTGTTACAGGAGACGTGTAGCTTTAAATGTGTTTCCACCTTAAGGACGAAGTTCAGGTGCAGTGTAAACATGACAGGTGCACATTGTGGTATTGTTGACTATGCAAACAGTTATTATAGAGCTGAACGGTGACAAAAAAACAGTGTAATATATTCACAATTGTGAGCACAAAGATCTAGAATGCACATGCAACCCACTGTGCATTTTACATAACTTTCCCACGGAGAAGAATAACCCTAAATGGTGTAAGAAATGGGTTAAAATTACAAATTTGTCAATTATAGTTATACAGTCAGTTTAATAACATGCTATGGTAAATAGTGATGACCTACTTTCCTTGTAGTCATTGCAGAGTGGCTTTAAGAGTGCTCTCTCATCATTTTTCAATAAATATTCAGCAATATCTGCATTTTTATTTGTACAGCTAGTCTCATAGAGACAGTGTCATTCTCAAGAGAGACGTGTTTCAGTCAGGCATACAATATAACAAACAACAATTAGTTACAGGCTGACAGAGACATAGTATCAGTACAATACAGTAAAATCAAAGTGCCAAACGGAATTAGATTAAAATACTAAAAACAGGAACAGGTTTTCAGGGATTTTCAAGTGTTCTTAAGATAAGTTTGAAAAAACCCCACTGTAATCGAGCTGGACAGCTTCAGATCCTGTTGTAGACTGTTCTAGGTTAAAGAGGTGAAATAAGAAAAAGCCTTTTTGCCAAGCTCTGTACGTACTGAAGGAACACTGAAAGTAATAAAGGCCTGTGAGTGCAGGCTATGACTACACTGTCTGCGTGACATGTAGGAGGAGATATATGAGGGCAACAGTGCAATGAGTGATTTATATTAATGAAGTTGTACAAATGCAAAAGTCTGTGTATGGATAGTGATGACCAACTGACCAAAGAATACAGTGGTGAGTGAGGTGTTTACAGCTACTGTAATTATAAATCTTAATGTGCCATGGTAAATGGCGTTCAACATCTGTAGAGAACTGGGAGAGGTATTCATTTAAACTGTGTCAACATAATAAATAACTGGCAAGAAAGTGGCAGCTGGGTCATTCCATGTGAAATCATCAGATGCCTCCCAGGTCACCGACTCGGATTCTCGTGATTTTTATTTATTTATTTTTATTTATTTATTTATTTATTTTTTTGCAAGTACCTACCTATGTCTGATGAACACATGCAAAATATTCTGCTTAATTCCAAGTAGTTTTTTATTCTTTTATTCTGAAATATCAACATTATCTCTCAATTTACTCTCGGAGTACAGCTCGTCAAAACGTTGTAACAAAATTGCGTTGATGACTGAATTGCTAATTTTATGATGCCATGAAAGGAAAAAATAAGCTCAATAATCTGTCTTTCAAAGTTGAGCCATTATTTTGAGGTGCAAAATATTGTAAATACCAAATTTGAGCTTTATGCTTCCATTCAGAGCTGATATATTGCTTTCTGAATATGCAAATGCAGGTTCAAAATTGGTTTATGCCATTTTACGGTACCCTACTTTGCAATTTGTTTTCACTATGAAGGCTAGATAAAAAAACATTTTGACATAAAGTTGGTATATCAATATGCTCTCCACAAAAAATGTATGAAGTGGCTGAGCACTTGCCCACATGGTCAAATCATAAAGAGACTAGAGGCCTATTTTTGACATTCTACCATCATGTTCGATTTTCAAGAGTCAATAATTCAAAAACCCTTCACGTTATGACCACAATGTTTTACGCACATATAACTAGTACCCCAGATATGTGTATTCTACAATATGAAGATTATCCATTGAATCCCTTTAGTACAGCTCTTTAAAATTTTGGAATTTTTTGCGAGAATGGACAAACTGCCATTTTTGTGATGCTACAGAATGAAAAATTAGGTCTGTATCCCATCTTTGAAATTTACTACTGTATCTGGGGTGCCCAAATACGGTATATTCCAAATTTGAGCTTTATATCTTCATTTTTAGCTGAGATAATGCCTTTTAAAAATGAAAGAAAGCTCAAAATGCACCCTGATTAAATATATATATATATAATAGTAGTGCTATGTGACTAAAAACATTAATCCAGGTTTTTAGTCATGACACAACAGGAAGCAACTGGGAGCAGCCCCGGTGTGAAAGGGGCTTTAAGTGTCATTTAAAAGAAATAATGTATGCTTTCATTCTCCCAATGGAAAGCTCCACCTCCTTGAATAGAACATTCCATCTTTTCAGCTCATGCAAATATTCTCACCTTTGCACTCAAGCATTCATTATTTGTATATTATGTTAAATATGGTTAGCTACAAAATGCTATACAGCCTCCCCCAACACACACACACTTGAGTTGTCTGTAGACAGCCCTGTGACAATGTTTAATACATTAAATGTGATTGCTTAGCTAACGCCATACCCCCCCTTAGAATATATATTTCCTTGTTGTCCTCGTTTGCTTCAATTTTCCTGATTGTGCTGCAGCTGTTAAGGTTTTATTTTCTTCTTCTTCATTTTTTTTTTGTGATGGTCAGCATGCATCAACAGATTTATCCCCTAACATGAACAGGAAACTTTTTGTACTCTGAGTTGTTATATCTGTGATTCATTCTCTGACCTTAAAGACTCACAGTTTGTATTCAGTCTTTATTTACCCTCTTACGCCTACTTAACACCAGCCTTTGCATTTATAGTGATTGTGTGTTCCCACCCTGAGCTTAACTCACTAACATTTGTTCTTCACCTTCCATATCAATGCTCACTCAGGCTGGATACAGAATTGAAAGGATCAACAGCTAAGTGAGTACAGAACTTTTGTTTCACATTGGGCATTCCCAAACTGGAAGGTGTGTGTGTGTGTGTGTGTGTGTGTGTGTGTGTGTGTGTGTGTGTGTGTGTGTGTGTGTGTGTGTGTGTGTGTGTGTGTGTGTGTGTGTGTGTGTGTGTGTGTGTGTGTGTGTGTGTGTGTGTGTGTGTGTGTGTGTGTGTGTGTGTGTGTATATACCCATGGTCTTAAGATTGTGTGAGGTGTGCACACTCCCACAGCAACAGCACAGTCATCCTTCATAAATTAAAATTTATGCATGGAAAAGCCATATGCATGGTTTATGTGCATACACATAATTTATAAATGAGGCCCCAGGACACGTGTTTGACAAGGTTACTCATTAAAAAAAAATAATAAATGCAATTTGGATTTTCAGGGTTGAGCTGGAAAAAAAAAAGTTCTAAGGCCAGTCATTCCAAAGTAAAAGACATGAGGGAACAGAATTCCATACCCGGGTCCAGCAGCATACAGGACAACCTACCTATTGTAACCTATGAGGATTCATAACGTTATGCTCAATTAAGTGCCTCTTCTGTCAGTTCATCCACTACCTTCAGCCCTCTCAGGATGCTTTGAAAGTAGTGTAGATACATTGATCTCAAGGTGTCTGTGCTAACAGGCGTATGTCTATGATCATAACTGAAAAGGTCTGTTTGTGCAGAATAGAATTGGCCTGGTTTTCACAACTTTCAAATAATGCCCTCTTGTGTTTGGCGTTTGATCCGAGAGTTTGATGAAATCACACACTTCAGTCATATTTGCCAGACAGAACCCATTTCAATAATGTCTCCACAGTGTCTACAGAATGCTAACATAGGGAGTTTTAGTTGTTGGAGTCTTTCGGGGTATGATAATTCCTTAGACCTGGGAGCATTTTGGTTGTACAACACTGGGCATTTTCTCTGGCTTCTATATGCTTCAGTCATGGTTGGAACCACTTTGCACAAGGGTTGTACCCCAGGAAGTAGACAGCCGGACATAGGAGGTTAGGTGCAAGAACCAAAGTGTTTCATTCCCAAACCTGGCAGTGATTTAAAAAAAAAAAAATCCAAAGAGACAAAATCAAGAACATTCCCACAGTCAATAATAAAAATGACTAGAAAATCCACAGTGACAAAATCCAAAACACTACATGAGTCTATAATAAAAGTGAATTGAAAATCCACAGTGACAAAATCCAAAACACTACATGAGTCTATAATAAAAGTGACTTGAAAATCCAAAGTGACAAAATCAGAAATACAAGATTCTTAGTGACCAACAAATGGTGAGAAAACAAAAGGCAACTGTAAAAAAAACCAACAGT
This sequence comes from Thalassophryne amazonica, assembly GCF_902500255.1. Taxonomy (NCBI): domain Eukaryota; kingdom Metazoa; phylum Chordata; class Actinopteri; order Batrachoidiformes; family Batrachoididae; genus Thalassophryne; species Thalassophryne amazonica. Next base: position 59,418,586 of record NC_047107.1, on the reverse strand, counting down.
GAAAAGAACACTTACTAACAGAAGACAAACAGGTGATGGACAAACGGGCCAAGTGAGAGGCTGGATGGACGACCTGGAGACAAACAATGACTGACATCACAGGGAAATAATCAACCGGCACTGAACCATGACACAGGTGTGGCTTTAAAGCAAATGGAAGTAACTGACATCAGGTGTGACAAGAAAGCAAATGGAAAGACGAGGGGAAATTAACTAAACCTGGGAGAGTGAAATGGACAACCCAAGGTTGTGGTTAATATGACTGGAGTTAACCAAGGTTAGTGGAAAATAAATCCAATTCTTAATAACATTTACATTTACTCTGATGGACTACCCAGCAGTGGGGAATAAGTTTCATTACACTAGAAGTCTTTCAGAAAGCGCTGTAACTAGGTTTAAGGATATGATTCCTTCTTTATGTTCTCTAATGCCATATACCAACACAGTGCAGAGTAGCTACCTAAACTCTGTAAGTGAGATAGAGTATCTCGTCAATAGTTTTACATCTTCATTGAAGACAACTTTGGATGCTGTAGCTCCTCTAAAAAAGAGAGCTTTAAATCAGAAGTGCCTGACTCCGTGGTATAACTCACAAACTCGTAGCTTAAAGCAGATAACCCGTAAGTTGGAGAGGAAATGGCGTCTCACTAATTTAGAAGATCTTCACTTAGCCTGGAAAAAGAGTCTGTTGCTCTATAAAAAAGCCCTCCATAAAGCTAGGACATCTTTCTACTCATCACTAATTGAAGAAAATAAGAACAACCCCAGGTTTCTTTTCAGCACTGTAGCCAGGCTGACAAAGAGTCAGAGCTCTATTGAGCTGAGTATTCCATTAACTTTAACTAGTAATGACTTCATGACTTTCTTTGCTAACAAAATTTTAACTATTAGAGAAAAAATTACTCATAACCATCCCAAAGACGTATCGTTATCTTTGGCTGCTTTCAGTGATGCCGGTATTTGGTTAGACTCTTTCTCTCCGATTGTTCTGTCTGAGTTATTTTCATTAGTTACTTCATCCAAACCATCAACATGTTTATTAGACCCCATTCCTACCAGGCTGCTCAAGGAAGCCCTACCATTATTTAATGCTTCGATCTTAAATATGATCAATCTATCTTTGTTAGTTGGCTATGTACCACAGGCTTTTAAGGTGGCAGTAATTAAACCATTACTTAAAAAGCCATCACTTGACCCAGCTATCTTAGATAATTATAGGCCAATCTCCAACCTTCCTTTTCTCTCAAAAATTCTTGAAAGGGTAGTTGTAAAACAGCTAACTGATCATCTGCAGAGGAATGGTCTATTTGAAGAGTTTCAGTCAGGTTTTAGAATTCATCATAGTACAGAAACAGCATTAGTGAAGGTTACAAATGATCTTCTTATGGCCTCGGACAGTGGACTCATCTCTGTGCTTGTTCTGTTAGACCTCAGTGCTGCTTTTGATACTGTTGACCATAAAATTTTATTACAGAGATTAGAGCATGCCATAGGTATTAAAGGCACTGCGCTACGGTGGTTTGAATCATATTTGTCTAATAGATTACAATTTGTTCATGTAAATGGGGAATCTTCTTCACAGACTAAAGTTAATTATGGAGTTCCACAAGGTTCTGTGCTAGGACCAATTTTATTCACTTTATACAAGCTTCCCTTAGGCAGTATTATTAGACGGTATTGCTTAAATTTTCATTGTTACGCAGATGATACCCAGCTTTATCTATCCATGAAGCCAGAGGACACACACCAATTAGCTAAACTGCAGGATTGTCTTACAGACATAAAGACATGGATGACCTCTAATTTCCTGCTTTTAAACTCAGATAAAACTGAAGTTATTGTACTTGGCCCCACAAATCTTAGAAACATGGTGTCTAACCAGATCCTTACTCTGGATGGCATTACCCTGACCTCTAGTAATACTGTGAGAAATCTTGGAGTCATTTTTGATCAGGATATGTCATTCAAAGTGCATATTAAACAAATATGTAGGACTGCTTTTTTGCATTTACGCAATATCTCTAAAATCAGAAAGGTCTTGTCTCAGAGTGATGCTGAGACAAGACATTATCAGGTTGTCCTAAAAGTTCCCTAAAAAGCCTTCAGTTAATTCAAAATGCTGCAGCTAGAGTACTGACGGGGACTAGAAGGAGAGAGCATATCTCACCCATATTGGCCTCTCTTCATTGGCTTCCTGTTAATTCTAGAATAGAATTTAAAATTCTTCTTCTTACTTATAAGGTTTTGAATAATCAGGTCCCATATCACCCCAATAGAGCGCTTCGCTCTCAGACTGCAGGCTTACTTGTAGTTCCTAGGGTTTGTAAGAGTAGAATGGGAGGCAGAGCCTTCAGCTTTCAGGCTCCTCTCCTGTGGAACCAGCTCCCAATTCAGGTCAGGGAGACAGACACCCTCTCTACTTTTAAGATTAGGCTTAAAACTTTCCTTTTTGCTAAAGCTTATAGTTAGGGCTGGATCAGGTGACCCTGAACCATCCCTTAGTTATGCTGCTATAGACGTAGACTGCTGGGGGGTTCCCATGATGCACTGTTTCTTTCTCTTTTTGCTCTGTATGCACCACTCTGCATTTAATCATTAGTGATCGATCTCTGCTCCCCTCCACAGCATGTCTTTTTCCTGGTTCTCTCCCTCAGCCCCAACCAGTCCCAGCAGAAGACTGCCCCTCCCTGAGCCTGGTTCTGCTGGAGGTTTCTTCCTGTTAAAAGGGAGTTTTTCCTTCCCACTGTAGCCAAGTGCTTGCTCACAGGGGGTCGTTTTGACCGTTGGGGTTTTACATAATTATTGTATGGCCTTGCCTTACAATATAAAGCGCCTTGGGGCAACTGTTTGTTGTGATTTAGCGCTATATAAAAAAATTGATTGATTGATTGATTGATGACATGTCAAATCATAACAAAAGGTGCAAGGACTGCAAGGTCTAACAAGATCACCGATAAATAACTCAAACGTGAAACAACCATGCACGAACCAACTCATAATGGCTCAAAGAAACTAAACCAAAACACAAGGGGCACAAAACGGGCCCCAAAGTGGAACCTTGTGGAATACCACATAATTATTGTCCATTCAGATGTGTATTTACCTATGGACCTAAAGCAATTCCTATCCTTTAAATAGGATTCAAACCAGTTTAGTACTATGCCAGACAACCCCACCCAGATTAGCAATCTGTCTACTAATATGCTGTGGTCAACTGTGTTGAATGCAGAATTGAAATCCGTTATTTCACTATCTATGCTTTCATGGACATTGCTGAAGATCTTAACTTGAGCAATTTAGTGCTGTGTTGTTTCCAAAATACTTACTCAAATACATCAAAACATTTGTCTAGTGCCAAGAATAGATTAGTCTATTGAAAATCACCTCTTTCTTTTTTTTACAGAAAAATTGGAGATTGAGTATGGTCTTTCATTATCTAGGTTGTCCTTTTTTTTTTAGAGTGGCTTGATGATTACAGTTGTCATATCAGAGAATATCTGAGGCCATGCAATTCAAAGCATTTTTTTTTTTAAACATGTTGGCTGTGGCATTCTATGGTTGACACACAACTAGAGTCAGATTAGATAAAGTAGCTGTGTGCTTTGAGTGCACTTAGTTCATCCTTATACTAATTAAAACAGAAATGGCAGGCAATGAAGCTGCCTCTCGCGGGGTGGGCTGTATTAACATTCGTTGGTCCATACCCCATATGCAGATATAGTTGTAAACTAAAAGGGGGTAAGGAACCAATCAGTCCTTAATGTCAGCTTTCCCTGGAATACTGACTGCAGGAGAGAAGTTGTCCTTGCTTTGTTTGGGTAGTCAAAAACAACTCATCATTTCTTTTTATCTGCAACCTTCACTTGTGTGAGATATCTCTGAGCGTTGAGGAGGGAGAAGAGAGTTGGGAATGATCATGGTGTTGCCTTTGTTGTTTTGGGTATGAGAGAACCATCCATTTTTCCCAGATTTTGCTGACTTTGGCCAAACATTAACTTGACAATAAATCTGTGGCCCCACTCTGTTTACAGTTATAGGGCCACTATGCTTTTTAAAAATTTAAGGCTTTTAAAGAATTTTCATTGGCACCACTATCATTTTATTTATGAGCCTTTAAAGGACATGTACTGAAATCACAACAACTTAGATTTAGGCTGTTAGTGACATCCAGTGATACACCGGGATTACTTTGTGCACTTCTGTGACCGGTCTTAAACTATACGGCATTCGCAGCAGCTACGGAGTCTGCCAAAAACAAAGTACTCATGAGTACTTGATTTTATGAGTGTTTCCAACAGTGTTTACGTAGCTTTGAGGAAAACGTCCCAGCACACGCTTGAATGGAATGTAGCTGCTAACATTAAGAATGCTGAGACAAAAGGTAAAAAGCTGAACAAGGCACTCAGCCACTTGTAGAATGATTTCCAAGATTAAATATGTACCATCAAAGAAGTCCTTAAACACAGATCACGCATGATCATCAGCCAGAGAATAATGTCCACATCCACTCCATGAAAGAAGTCCTCACATGCAATCACCAGATAGAGAACAATGTCACACGGCAGCTCTGCCTCAGGTCCTCACAAAGTTCTCTTACAATTCTGGCACATTAGATAGAAAGTTCATTATCTCCTGAAATAATGTATTCTGACTTTTTCCAATGTAAGAAATACATCTGCATCTTCAGGCAGCTTGTAAAAACCGTGTCATGAAGACATTCCATGTGCATGTCCATGTTCGGCAGTAAAATAGCGTCCTGCAACACAGACAGCAGTGTCGCCACACGGTAGGATCCAAAATCCGATAGACTGAAAAAATTAAGCGTTTCGGAGTGAAGTGTGTTGTCTCCTGTCTGTACATCCTCTGTAAATCTGAGCCATCACTTTTGAATGAAAGCTCAGAAGCTTTGTTATCAGCTGTAGCAGCATTTGTTTCACTCTGCCTTTCGGCCATCCAGATGTTTCTGATTTTAGTGAAATGTACGTCACATGGTGAGAAATGCTGAGTAAGACATTTTTGAGAAATGCACCTTATGACTCGCCGGGCGAGAGGAATAATTGGCAGTAAAATACATCAGGGACCAATAATTATTACCGCGTGTGAATGGATAGACTAGCAGTCATGAATACTTTGATGATGTGTTGCTAACCGGGATGTTAAATAATGTGTGAAATGTCCTTTAAGTGTGGAATTTTTAATATGACATTACCAATACGATCAAAATTCGCTTTGGCTTTAAAAAAAAAGTATTATAAAAAGTTCCCCTAAAGGGAAAAAATTCAAAAGAACAGATGGCCTTGAAGTACTTACAGCAGCGACGGTTGAGACTAACGGTGACGTAATAGGTCATGGGGGGCTTCCCCAGACTTTGGCATTATGGGAAGGGCACGGTTGCAGCCACTCTGAATAGAAACATACAGTGATGTCACTGGCTGGTCTCTCTCTGGCTCCTAATCCAATATGACGGAAAACACTCTCAAACCCTGGCGTTTCTGTGCAAATCTTCCATGTTTCTTATATATTATAAAAGCTAGAGAGCACTTCTAAAAATGAAAAACGCTGTTTTCGTAACCTTATAACAAATATGGAGTGATTTACACCACATTTCAGGAACGTTAGCGTCACGCATCGCATCAAGGTAACTTATGGTCTTTTCAAAGCTCATGCATGCACACACGCGCGTCTTTCTGCAAATGGCATTAAAAAGAAATTAAAATATTTGTTATGGAATCCCCCCTGCCACCCAGATAAATATGCTCTTTTCAAGGCAATTTTACAAGATGTTTCAAAAATAAACTGACATTATAATGGTTGGATTTCAGGAGAAAATATATTTTGTCAGTTTAGTGAACTGTGGATGGCACTCTAGCTATAAGTGAACCCTATTCTATTCTGTAGCAGTTTTGTTGCTTCCAGAACAGGTTGAAATCAGTGTTAGTGTTAAGTTTTTCATTCTCCAGTATTTGGTAAAATTTAAAGATCCTCTTTGTATCTCAGTGATTTTTTTGTTTGTTTGTTTTTCTGGCTGATCTTAGCACAGCTGGTACATCTAGTGGAGATAAGAACAAGGAGGCATCGTTTCCCAGTTAACTCAGATATCAAAATCTTCTCAAAAAAGTACATTTCCTCACAGTATGTTGGACTGAAAGCACGCTGAATTTAAGAGTGTGGCCTGATTAATTCACAAAATGTCATCACAAGTAGAAGATGTCATGTTTGTCAAACTCTTAAAATGCCAGATTTTTGAATGGAGTTTGGTTTGCATCACATAATGTGATGTCAACAGGTTAACCTTAACATGAGTGTATATATAGGATATGCTTTGATTCATTAATTTCAGAAAATGAAAACTTTTTCTTTCGGCTGCTACCCATTAGGGGTCGCCACAGCAAATAAACAGTTTCCATCTCACACCTGTCCTCTGTATCTTCCTCTGTCACACCAACCACCTGCATGCCCTCAGCACATCCATAAACCTCGATTTGGCCTCCCTTTTCTCCTCCTGTGTGGTGGCTCCATCCTTTGCATCCTTTACCCTATATACCCTGGGTACCTCCTGTGCACATGTTCAATCCATGTCAATCTCGTCTCTCTCTGGATTGTCTCCGTTATTTATTAGTCTAACTGCAGATGGAAAGAAGCTGTTTTTGTGTCTTCAGGTTTTAGTGTTTTAATCTTGTTTTTAGGCGGCCCTTTTTTGCAGTGTAATCCTGTCCATCCTTGCCACTCCCAAACAAAATCATATAGCATCTTCAGCTCTGCCTCCTGTCTTTTTGTTAGCACCTCTGGTCTCACTACTGTCTTGTAAATGTTCCACTCTTGCAGATATCCTTCTGTCACAAATCAATCCTGTGACCTCTCTCCACCCACTCCACCCTGCCAGCTCTCTTTTCTTCACCTTGCTCCCACAATTCCATAACTTTGGATAGATGACCTCAAGTATTTAAATTCAAATTTATTTATATAGCACATTTAAAAACACAGCTGCAGCTGACCAAAGTGCTTCACAATAATAGCAATATAAAAGTGTAAAATATTAAAGGAAAAGAATAAAATAATAAATAAATAAATAATCTAAAAATACAGAGCAAAATAGCAGAGCAAAGTATACACCACTTAGCCAGTGTTGAAAGCCAGGGAGAAGAGATGAGTTTTCAGTCTGGACTTAAACTGTCCCACAGACTCTGAGGACCTGACAGTCAGCGGAAGATCGTTCCAGAGTCGTGGTGCTGCCACAGAAAAGGCAATTTAAACTCATCTACCTTCAGCACCTCGATTGATGGCAACCACACTATTTCACTGGGCTCCCTCTCATTCACACACATGTACTCAGTCTTACTTCTGCTGACTTTTATTCCCCTTCTCTCCAGAGGGTATCTCAACATCTCTGTGTCTCAACCTGCTCTCTAATCTCACTACCGCTCACAATTTCATCTGCAAACATTATAGTCCATGAAGACTTCTGTCTCATCTCGTCCATCACCATTGTGAACACAAAAGGGCTCACAGCCAATCTCTGATATAATCCCACCTCCACATTGATTGCATCTGTCATTCCTACTGTGCACCCCACTGCTGTCACATTGTCCTTGTACATATCCTGCAGCACCCTCACATACTTCTCTGCTACTCCAGACTTCCTCATGCAATATACAACTCTGGTGCCCTAAGCTTTCTCTAAATCCACACACAGTGCAGCTCCTTCTGAACTTCTATACTTTATCAGCACTCTCAGAGCAAACATTTTATCTGTAGTTCATACATCACACATCTTCAATTCTTTTCTAGGTCTAGCTTCCACTACCCTTTTCCATAACTTCATGCTGTGGCTGATCAACCTTATGACTCTGTATTTGCTGCAGCTCTGCACATCACCCCTGTTCTTAAAAATGAGATTCAGCATGTTTCTTCTCCACTCCTCAAGCACCCTCTCACTTTCCAAAATTTTATTAAACACGCTGGTTAGAAACTCCACTGCCTCTACTTAGTTGATGAGCCAGTAGTCAATTTTGACCTAATCAGTATCACTTAAGGGGACTAAATAATTACAATCCAGCCTCAGTGTTGTGGGCTTGTCTGTTTATGGGGCTTTATTTGGTTTTGTGTCGGGTCTGTCCTCAGAGTCCTATGTTTGTGTACACCTGTCATCTGGTCTGCGTGGGTGTGTTCCAGTCCTGTGCACCTGTCACCCCGTCTCCTGTGTGTATGTTAGTTGCCTCTGCCCATCCTCCATGTCCGGTGTGTCTGATGTCTGCTTCGTGTGTTCATCTGTTATTCATAGTCCTCATTGGTCTTGTTGTATTCTAATTTTGGATTAGGTATTTGATTTTGATTATTCGTGTATGTCTTCTTTGAGGTTCATTTTCACTGTATTTTCATCTGTGGTTGTCTTTTATTTGCTGTGGATTTTGTTCTAGTTTGTGGTTCGGTGTTTATTGTTAGTTAATGTTCTACTCACTGTTTGCTGTTCTATGTTTATGATCTTCAATTATGGTCTGTTTAGTTATTCCGCTCCCAGTGTTTCTGTTATTCCATGTGCAACTGTTAGTTCCTCCTTCCGTTTTCCCCTGCACACCTCCTAGTCATTAGTTAATCTTTGAAGTCACTCTTGTTTTGTTTGTCTCTTGCGGGTCGATTGACAATGGCTATGTTTTGGTTCGTCATTCAGTAGATAGTGTTTTTCCTCCTTCTCCCCCCATGTCATTGACAACTGTAATTACCCAGTTGGATTATTCACGCTTCTTATTGTCACTTCTTTGATATCACCTCAGTGTCACACCTGTTGGTTTCCCACAGTCCCATGTTTAGTATGGACTTTGTATTTTAGTTGTAAAATGACACCTATTTAAGTTACTTCACTCTATGGATTATTAAAGCACTTCAGATTTTTTTGTACACTCATCCCTCGTGTCTCAGCTGCTTTGCGTATTTGGGGTTCTATTTAGTCTCAGCTCCAGCGACCGTAACACTCCACTCCATGGCCTACACAAAATTACATGATAGCCATCCCAGGGTGGTAGCTATAGCCAGGTAGTGGTCAATGAAGGACACAGAGGTCAAAATTTTAAAACACTCCAATCATATTGAAAAGTATACCATATTATGTGTTGTCATAGAGATTCCAAAAAGGTATGATTTGGACTATGTATGACTGAATGTTATGTGGTAAAACAGCAGAAATGGTGACAAAGGTTAATTTTAGTTTGTGCAGTGGTCAAAAGTTAAAGTTGCTCCATTTTTATATATATAAAATGTGATGAAAATTATTGGTTGAACTAATAATTTTGACTTTTAAAGTGCTGAATGCTTGGTCTCCAAAATAAAGGTCAAGCAAGCTCAACATACATTGGATTCTATAACAAAGGTTAATTTAATTTAATTTTATATAGCGCCAAATTGCAACAAAGCTGCCTCCAGGCGCTTCACGCAAGTAAAGTCTAACCTTACCAACCCCTAAAGCAAGCACACAGGTGACAGTGGTAAGGAAAATCTCCCTCTGATACTGAGAAAGAAACCTCAAGCAGACCAGACTCAAAGGGGTGACCCACTGCTTAGGCCATTCTGATAGTTACAAGATTTTGCATAGTTTTACAAAACAGACCATAACACAACAAAAGAAGAGGCATTTGATGAGAAGTCCATTTAGGTGTTCAGTCCACAACCAGGGGTCATTCAGCAGTGCTCATGCCATTCAGTGGACCTGTTCCTGCGGCAGAGTCCATTCCACGTCCGTTTCAGAAATTATGCTATCATCAAATCCAGCATGTGACATTGTGACATCATCCGCACCACAGACAGAGAGAGAGAGAAAAAAAATCAATCAGTCGACCAGAAAAACTACACCTAAGGTATAATTCATCAGCATTAAGCAACAGGAAAGCAGAGAAAATACTAAGGTGATCACTGGCTGCTAGCCCTAAGCTTCACTAACAGACCCAGAATTTAGATAAATTTGAGGCCATGACCTGCTCCATTTACTAATAGAATGAATTTAAAAGGATAGGAAAGGATTGGCCCAAGCAGAGGGTCATCCCTTTGAGTCTGGTCTGGTTGAGGTTTCTTCCTCAAATCATCAGAGGGAGTTTATCCTTACCATTGTCGCCTGTGTGCTTGCACTTGGGGTTGGTAAGGTTAGACCTTAACTTGTGTGAAGCGCCTTGAGGTAACTTTGTTGTAATTTAGTGCTATATAAATGAAATAAATTAAATTGAAGATAGGAAGCATAGTACCATGCTATGCCAGTATGCTAGCCATACGAGAGGGAGAATAAATGTGTCTCAAGTCTGGACTTGAATGTCTCTACAGAATCTGTTTTATTGCTGTAGGGAGTTCATTCCACAAAACAGGTTCACAATAAGAGAAAGCTCTGTAGCACTGTGCCCTGAGAACGCAGAGCCTGGGCTGGTATATAGAGCTTGATGAGTTCAGCTAAGTACCTCATAATGTGATAAGTAAGCATGACACATGGTGCAAATTATTTCTTTTTAAAACCCTTTTAGCCAATAATTTGCAGATGATGTATTATCCCATTTTGCAGACAAATATGCTGCATTTAAGCAGAGTTTGGCACTCTGAAAATATGGCATGATGTAGCCTTACTTGAACAACTCCGCAGCATCTCCTTGTTGACAGAGACAGAGATAGAGAGTTGTCTATTTCTTCAAGACATGGACATGTGTTTATTGTGTGGGTCCTTTCTCCACTTGTTCTAAACCTAGGGCTACTCAGAACACTAGAATGAATCATCGGGCAACCGCAAGAAAAATAAATAGCATGCAGAGAACAAAACAGTAAACAAACATGTAAGCAGTGGGAAAGATGTTTGTCTGAGCTCTGCTCAAGGTTTTGAACATGCACAAAACTTTCTGACAAACTTGGCTTACATCAGCTGACAAGGAGCACATTTTGCAGATCGGAAAAGGACTTTTTCAGACAAAAACAAACACAAACATATACAGTAAAATCACTTCATCATATACTCAACAAAAATATAAACGCAACACTTTTGGTTTTGCTCCCATTTTGTATGAGATGAACTCAAAGATCTAAAACTTTTTCCACATACACAATATCACCATTTCCCTCAAATATTGTTCACAAACCAGTTGGGGGTGTTTGTCAGGAAAATGATAATTTCTCTACATTGATTACAGACCCTGCAGCGGGTCCGTAATCAACTTTTCTGCAGCGCGGCTTTGCGTTGAACCTTGAACCAATCGAAGCAGTGGTTCGCAGATTGAAGCAGTGCTTTGATCTATTGCTTCGCTTATGTATTTTTTTCTTTCGCTGTATCTTAATTTTCCCCCGCTAAAACCCTAAAGAGCATATGTTTGTGAGTATTATTTACCTTTTTTGTGTTAAACCGACCTGTTATGGTCTTCTGAAACAGTTGATAGATGTATTTTATAACTTAAAAACGGCAGCGATGCTAACATGTTAGCATGTCTATGGCATTTTCAATGTTAAAATTAGCATTAAGCAGTTGCAGCTGTCATCACGTTCGGGTGCATTTTTCTGTATAATAAGCGTTTGTTGGCGTAAAAGAGTCAAATGTATTACAAATTGTAATATTTTTTACATTTATTTTTCTTTATATATTAATAATCTGATTAGTTATTATATACAATTTTAGAGAAAGAGACAAAAAGAGCCTGAATAGAAATACAACAGAAAATATAAAATCAACTAACAATGAACATACATAAATAAATACATACATACATACATACATAAATAAATAAGTGTTTCCTGTGAACACCTAGTGACTCTTATGCTGCGTTCACACCAGGCGCAACGTGAGCGACAGCAGCGACAGGTTGCCATGTAATCCCTATGGAACGACGCGTTTTGGCACCAAGTCACACAGCGTGATGCGATGGACGTGAGTGAAGCGAAGCGAGTGAAGCCAAATTGGTGCATTTGTGGCGCGATATTGCGGCGCATCACGTCGTGTTGCCCTCCTCCCCAAGTTGAAAAATCTGAACTTTTTCATCTCGTCGCACCGCGATGACCAATCAGGGACTGAATATGTAGTGACGTGGAGATGTCTGGAGTTTGACTGAAGATGTGAACATGTCCTGTATTTGGTAGCAGCCTGTGAGCAGGACTTATGTCTCTTTTGTCCTTTATTTCACAATTATGACAGAGTTTTTGGAGCGAGCAGCAGCGGGAGCGGAGTTTCTTTTTATTTTTATTTTACGAGGTCTGTTAGAAAAGTATCCGACCTTTTTATTTTTTTCAAAAACCATATGGATTTGAATCACGTGTGATTGCATCAGCCAAGCTTGAACCTTCATGAGCATGCATGAGTTTTTTCACGCCTGTCGGTTGCGTCATTCGCCTGTGAGCAGGCTTTGTGTGAGCAGTGGTCCACCCCTCTCGTCAGATTTTTATTTCAAATAAAATGTCTGAACGATTTGGAGCTTTGCTGCATCAAATTTTTCCAGAAACTGTAGGAGACCTCCAGGTGGACACCATTCGGAAAATTCATATGGATTTCAGGGACGATTTTATGGGGATTACACAGATTAAGGAGTGCTCCAGCCGGTTTAAAGACCGCCCACAGCGTCTGAGAGCGCGGCGCACTCCGAGCGCCGATCGACAGGCTGACACCTTGCTGAAACAACCAGATCATTTCCACTGTGAAGGCTTTGTTGATCCGGGACGTCGTCTGACTTACACAACAATGGCAGAAGACGTGGACATCAGTACTTTTTTGGCACATTCCACTGTTACAGGAGTTTTTTTCATGGAAAGAGGAGCGGAGGGATGCGTCACTGTGCCGCTCATGGCGCTGCACAAAACCACCTCTGTGTTGGTCTCACAGGACGGCTTTCAGACGGCTTTTCAGTTGTGTGACTATCCGAGAAATTGTGCATGAGCTGGACATGCCCCAACATGTCCTGTGAGGCTTCATCATGGCGTTGCTTTGCACCATGCGGCTCCACCGTGATGCGCAGAATTCCTCCGCACGTCTGTCTCAATGTGCCGAAAAAGTGCTGATGTCCACGTCTTCTGCAATTCCTGTGCTAGTCAGACGACATCCCGGATCAACAGAGCGTCCAGTTTGGAAATGAACGGCACATTGCGCCATGTAGACCAACACAGAGGTGGTTTTGCCGCGCCATGAGCGGCACAGTGGCGCTCCTCTTTCCATGACAAAAAGTCCTGTAACAGTGGAATGTGCCGTTCATTTCCAAACTGGATGCTCTGTTGATCCGGGACGTCGTCTGACTAGCACAGGAATTGCAGAAGACGTGGACATCAGCACTTTTTCGGCACATTGAGACAGACGTGCGGAGGAATTCTGTGCATCACGGTGGAGCCGCATGGTGCAAAGCAACGCCATGATGAAGCCTCACAGGACATGTTGGGGCATGTCCAGCTCATGCACAATTTCTCGGATAGTCACATGACTGAAAAGCCATCTGAAAGCCATCCTGTGAGACCAACATGGAGGTGGTTTTGTGCTGCCATGAGCGGCACAGTGGCGCATCCCTCTGCTCCTCTTTCCATGAAAAAAACTCCTGTAACAGTGGAATGTGCTGAAAAAGTACTGATGTCCATGTCTTCTGCAATTTTTGTGTAAGTCAGACGACATCCCGGATCAACAAAGCCTTCACATTGGAAATGATCTGGTTGTTTCAGCCTGTCGATCGGCGCTCGGAGTGCGCCGCGCTCTCAGACGCTGTGGGCGGTCTTTAAACCGGCTGGAACACTCCTTAATCTGTGTAATCCCCATAAAATCATCCCTGAAATCCATCTGAATTTTCCGAATGGTGTCCACCTGGAGGTCTCTCACAGTTTCTGGAAAAATTTGATGCAGCAAATCTCCAAATCGTTCAGACATTTTATTCGCAATAAAAATCCGACGAGAGGGGTGGACCACTGCTCACACAAAGCCTGCTCACAGGCGAATGACGCAACCGACAGGCGTGAAAAAACTCACGCATGCACACGAAGGTTCAAGCTTGGCTGATGCAATCACACGTGATTCAAATCCATATGGTTTTTGAAAAAAATAAAAGGTCGGATACTTTTCTAACAGACCTCGTACGTGCGCGCGCGAGCGAATCGTCCATGGAGATTATTTTACTTATTAACTACACAGATGTATAATAAAGCAAATGGTGACTGGTTTCTAAATACAATTATGACAGTTTTTGGGGGAAGAGCGAGCTGCAGCCCGCAGCAGGCAGCAGAGTTTCTTTTTTTTTTTTTATTGTTTACATGTGCGCGCGTGAATGGGACAGGAGGTCCTCAAACTGGGTCAGGCGGAAGGACCGCTGAAAGTCATCCAGACGCAGCTCCTGCAGCAAATAATGATACTCCCTGAATTGGGAACGTCTCATGACGTTTGTCATCTTTCCACAACAACTCGCTCTGTGTGATCAAGGTCCGTCATGTTAACTTGACTGACAACCGGAGCCAGCGAGCGGAATGGAAGCTCCTAATTTCATGATGCACCGGGGCGAATTTTCGCAGCAAAAGCAGAGCAACACACCAGGCGATGGTGGCGCGTCCGTCACCATGAGACCCCCCGCGAATTTGTAGCGTCTGATCACGCCCGGTGTGAAAGCGGCATAACACCTCCACTTCATCCCTGTTTTATTTAAGTTTAATGACAGTTTGTTTCAGTCAAACCATATTTGCAATGTGTTAATTTCTTCAGTGATTTCCTCCAGAACTATCTGCCAAGCTAGAAAACTACTGCATCCTAGTAAGAGCAGAATACTACTGGAATGCATTTGAATAAGGAAAGTTGTTTGTTTTTTTTTTTCACTAAATGGATGCTGCAGTCACTGCAGTTGATCATCTGGAATAGTCCCAGATTGTACACTCAACAAAAATATAAACGCAACACTTTTGGTTTTGCTCCCATTTTGTATGAGGTGAACTCAAAGATCTAAAACTTTTTCCACATACACAATATCACCATTTCCCTCAAATATTGTTCACAAACCAGTCTAAATCTGTGATAGTGAGCACTTCTCCTTTGCTGAGATAATCCATCCCACCTCACAGGTGTGCCATATCAAGATGCTGATTAGACACCATGATTAGTGAACAGGTGTGCCTTAGACTGTCCACAATAAAAGGCCACTCTGAAAGGTGCAGTTTTGTTTTATTGGGGGAGATACCAGTCAGTATCTGGTGTGACCACCATTTGCCTCATGCAGTGCAACACATCTCCTTCGCATAGACTTGATCAGGTTGTCAATTGTGGCCTGTGGAATGTTGGTCCACTCCTCTTCAATGGCTGTGTGAAGTTGCTGGATATTGGCAGGAACTGGTACACGCTGCCAAGAATTGTGTACAGATCCTTGCAACATGGGGCCATGCATTATCCTGCTGCAACATGAGGTGATGTTCTTGGATGTATGGCACAACAATGGGCCTCAGGATCTCGTCACGGTATCTCTGTGCATTCAAAGTGCCATCAATAAAATGCACCTGTGTTCTTCGTCCATAACAGATGCCTGCCCATACCATAACCCCACCGCCACCATGGGCCACTCGATCCACAACATTGACATCAGAAAACCGCTCAGCCACATACGCTGTCTGCCATCTGCCCTGGACAGTGTGAACCGGGATTCATCCGTGAAGAGAACACCTCTCCAACGTGCCAAACGCCAGCGAATGTGAGCATTTGCCCACTCAAGTCGGTTACGACGACGAACTGGAGTCAGGTCGAGAACCTGATGAGGATGACGAGCATGCAGATGAGCTTCCCTGAGACGGTTTCTGACAGTTTGTGCAGAAATTCTTTGGTTATGCAAACCGATTGTTTCAGCAGCTGTCCGAGTGGCTGGTCTCAGACGATCTTGGAGGTGAACATGCTGGATGTGGAGGTCCTGGGCTGGTGTGGTTACACGTGGTCTGCGGTTGTGAGGCTGGTTGGATGTACTGCCAAATTCTCTGAAACGCCTTTGGAGACGGCTTATGGTAGAGAAATGAACATTCAATACACGAGCAACAGCTCTGGTTGACATTCCTGCTGTCAGCATGCCAAGTGCACGCTCCCTCAAATCTTGCGACATCTGTGGCATTGTGCTGTGTGATAAAACTGCACCTTTCACAGTGGCCTTTTATTGTGGGCAGTCTAAGGCACACCTGTGCACTAATCATGGTGTCTAATCAGCATCTTGATATGGCACACCTGTGAGGTGGGATGGATTATCTCAGCAAAGAAGTGCTCACTATCACAGATTTAGACTGGTTTGTGAACAGTATTTGAGGGAAATGGTGATATTGTGTATGTGGAAAAAGTTTTAGATCTTTGAGTTCATCTCATACAAAATGGGAGCAAAACCAAAAGTGTTGCGTTTATATTTTTGTTGAGTGTATTTCAGAGCTTCTAGAATTCAAACATTTTTGTGCAGGTGGTGTGGGGGGGGTAATTTTAGGTTTCAGCTTTTTTTGTTTTTCACGACTTTCATCCCTGAATATATCAATCGTGAGTCACTTTTGTGCGGATTAAAGTTACTAACTGGGACTCCTGTCTTGTTACGAGAAAGAAACGAGAATCGTCCTCCGTTCTGTTCACACAGCTCCAAATTCTGCGTGGCTCTCTGCCGAGTCAAGTTAGAATGATAGAGTCCAGTCGGAATTAATAACTTCAAAGCGAAATACCGTTTTATTTATTTTTATTTATGTCCAGAGATCAAGGATACAGTGACCAATTTCATATTTATTTACTTCAAGACTCAATGAAATACATAGGAAACCTGTAAAGCCTACTTTTAGTACAAAATTCACAAGAGGTATCAATAAGGGAATCGCTAAGGAATCGGATCGATAAGTAGACTCGATAATGGCATCGATATCGATAAAATCTTATCAATAGCCATCTCTATTCCTGATGCAACTCCATGGAGACCAAAACAGTTTTTTTTATGCCAGGCTGAAATGATGTTTATTTCTGCTCTAAAACTGGACATTTTAATGTGGACTAGAATGAGAATCTGCTTCTTTTTGCAGCTAGCCTCAAGAGGCCAATCGAGGAACTGCAACTTTACTTCCGGATGGACTTCATCTGAGACAATCAAAGCTTACCACTTGGTTGCAGGCCTTAAATACAGGAATGGAAATATATTAACAAATGAAATGAAAGTCGCCACACAAAACATGTAATTCCTTGCACTCATACTGTCTGCAGTAAAATAGAAATCAAAGTCAATGTACTAAGAATCACTTTTCCCCACTTTTTTTTCAATATGGTCCCACCTTTTTCTGATTTGGAGTTGTAAGTTCAGAATTCAGTAAGTAAGTGTGGTACAGTTATTGGCACCTTCTGGATTTACAGTAAAGTACTTTTACTGCCAGTTTTCTTTAGATAGATCAGAGGATTGATGCATAAAGACTTCCAAGTCACTAAATATGTCTTGAACATCATATCAATCATTAATAAATTCATACAGTATGGTCATCCAAGGTAAATCTGGAGTGGAAAGCTCTCAAAAAGTTCCCCTTCTCATTCCCGTTTTTGATTTCTGAGTTTACAGCAAATGGAATCTTTGGTAGTCTTCACCACACTGTGACTTTTTCCATTTTAACTGTTTTTTAAAACCAAAATTTTCTAGAGTGACAGAGGAAAAGGTACAGAGGACCAACAAGAAGTTGTATTGCTGTAGAATATGAGTGAAGACCTCCATCAGTTGATGTTTCTATTTCTCTCTCTCTCTCCAACTTTTTCACTCAGAGCCGACCAGAAGAAGAATTGGGCTGTTTGAACGCTCTAAGATGTGTGGCTGCTGCCTGTTTTCTCTCTGTAGAATGCTGTAATCTACAACAGCATCTGTGAACAAAGCTGAGCCTGCAGCATGATGTGTATTAAATGCCCACATAGTTGTAACACCACAGGCTATGAAGAACAGAAGATACTGAAGTACAAAACATCAGGCAAGTGCTCACGTGCTGCTGGTAGTGCTACATAGATCACCGTGGAAACCCCTAAAGAAGGTGTTGGCCATAAATTGCAGAAATTAGCACTGTGCTGAAAGGAAGACATCAGTTAATAGTTTACATAGTCCTTGATTGTATTCATTCGATACCTGTATGTGACATCCTCTTTACTTTATCTTTTTTTTGCCAGAGAGCTAGCTGGCATTTCACAGTTCACAATAAAAAAAGTGAACTTAGCTGCCGGTTCACTTGAGCCACCTTGACGCAGTGTCCTACTATGCAAGTATCACTGCCACCTTGAACCAGAGGTCTAGAATGGAATAATCATTTGAGCCAAGGATCTGAGATGGAAAAATTACTTGAGCCAATTTGAGCCAGGGGTCTAGGATGGGGGGAATCACTAGAGTCACCTTCAAGCAATATTTGCATCCTAGACCCTTCGCTAAAGGTGGATCAAAGCCTATTTGCATTCCAGACCCTTCGCTCAAGGTGGTGTGATTTTTATTTATTTATTTTTCCATCCTGCATCCCTGGCTCAAGGTGGTTCAACTGATATTTGCATAGTAGGCTATTGGATGAATGTGGCTTAAACAAACCGACAAGGTCAGTTTTTGAATTATGAACTGTGACCTGACAGCTAATTTCACCAACCTTCCTTTTTTCCCCATTTACATATGTGTTATAATGGCAGAATTATACAGAATTTATCAATATTGTATTACCTCACTTGAATAAGTGGACCATCTATCTTCATTTATTGATGTACCCTCTTGAATGTGTGCTAGTTTTCTGTAAGGACATTATGAGACGTGTCTTGTTTATGATAAAGCAAAAAATAAGCAAACAGGAAAATAAATAAATAAATAGATAACTGAGCCAAACACAGTTAATCTGTTTTAACACAGATTTTTTCATTCTGTTCTGTCAACCACTGGCAGTTAGTGTAGTGGATATGTACCGCTCCTGATGTTCTGCATATGTCAAGCATGTATATGTGGAGTCTCATGTACACTGCATATTGGTTATAAATATTCAGAGTAACCTGCAGTCTGTCTCTTTATATCTTGTCGGTTGCCTGGTATACAACATAGACAATAGCTGTGTGGATCTGTAGTTTTGCTCGTACTTTGATCACAAACTGGACAGAGGTTAGTATGCATTCTTTTGTTGGGGGGTTGTCATCATGCCTTCTGGTCAGAGTGCAATTGAAATGACTTCTAAGGCTGTGATTGTTACACTCTCCCTCTCTTCTTGACCAAAAGATTTTCTTTTTATTATTTGCCTTTGTGTTCGCCCCTCATCAACTACAATTTCTGTCTAACAGCTGCATGTGCTACTGGTATTCAGTTACCCTTGTTTGGATACTTGTTTAGTGTTTGAACTAGTGGTGGATCCTCATCTTAACAGTACAGGTTTAAGCTCATGAAACTGTACTATGCCAGTTACTATTCTGTGTATACTTGGCTAGATGGAGAAAGACTTGATTGATATTAAGAGTGCATGCACCTAATGTTGAAGACTTATTGTGGCTTCCTTGAGGATTCAGTTTTTTGATTTAAATTTTATTTAACAGGTAAGTTATTAAGAAAAAAAATTGTATTTATAAGTTGAAGTCTTACACACTACCATCTGCTCGGGGCCCAAGATGAAGTCTGCAGGGTTGCCGACTCTGGCGTGACACTCACTCTTTCAACATCAATCTCACACTCTCACACAAGACTGTCTTCTCAGACTGTTCTGGACACAACAGCAATGTGGGAGTTCTTCAAAGACCAGACACTGAAAGTTGTAAGGGATTGTATTGGAGCCTGTACAGGAAGAGCTGTTTCCTATCTGAGGACATTCTGAATGTCATCTAGAGGGGCCGCAGTGCACGGCTTGATGGAAGTTCAAGATATCATAACCCAGAGTCCTTGAATACAGTATACAAATGAAGTGCAGCACTGAAAACCTTTGCACAGCAAATTTGGAGTAGGCGCAAACACATCAGTCAGCTTCTGTACTTACTAAACACTTGTCCACCTTTAAGGCAGAGGTTGTGCTGTTTATCTGAGATATTGCAGCACTCCCAATAAAGTGTAGTGTTTTTTAGATGAGAAGAGAGAGATAACATAGCGTGTCACCCTGCCTTAGAGGCAAAAAAATGTTTTCCAGTGAACACAAATTGCAGGCAGGTTGACAAACAGTGAACAACATAGTGTGCTAACCTCTCCTCTCATCTGCCGTAATTTGAAACAGGAGCCAAACTGTGGTTTAGCGGACCGGCGTGCGGGAATAGGCTAAATCAGTGTTTCCCAATCCTGGCGCTCAGGACCCAAAGCACTGCACATTTTCCATTTTTTCCTTGAACTAATCAGAGCCGATCAGTTCAGTCAGCTGTTGATTCGCTGAACACACCTGACTAAACTGATCTTCCCTGATTTGTTCAGGGACAAATGGAAAGTGTGCAGTGCTTTGGGTTCCGAGCACCAGGATTGGGAAAAACTGGGCTCCTCTATTTCTATGAGTAGCCTGCATGTCGCATAGGTGACTGCATTGATATAAAGAATGAGTGATGCCCTCACTCCTCAGGAAGTGGTCTTCCTGCTAAATGTGTATCTTGATATGGGTCTGTCAGCAGACAGTCGTGTTAATCTTCATATTTCTCTATATATTTTTCCATCTCTGTGAGGTCTGTGTGGAGCAATGTGTTCCAAAGTTGAGCAGTTTATTTTTCAGTGTGTTGCTCAAGGACATTTTGGCACTCAGGAGCAATCAGGGCTCGAACCCACTGACCGTTTGGTACATGGACAACCCCCTTTAATGCCTGCAGTTCAGTCACCCCTGAAGACGGTAATATCAATAAATACACTAACACCTAGTTATCCAGAAATCTGTTTACAGTCTGAAGTATACGTGTGCAGTCAGAGTTTACAGTAATATGACAAAAAAATACATGAATAAAACTTAAATATACAGCTTTCAGCAGAGGTGCCAGGCTGAACATTTCATAATTTCATAATGGTGCAACAGTTTTTATATTATGCCATCTCTGTTAACTTTGCAGTCCTGCAAGATTAATGTTGTAGCCTCCACCACTGTGAAATACCTGATGTCTTATACCATAGTAGCAAAATAGCAGCAAATTTTTAGCTCCAGTAATCTGTTGCATGCTCTCATTTCAGTTTTAGACCAATCTTGTGAGTGAGACTTGCAAGAATTCCTTTGTTGTAGAATGTGTTAACTATTTTACATCATTAAACGTGTTTCTCCTCAAAAGTGTGTGTTTGTCATAACTGAAAATGTGTGTGTAGTGCCTGTCGGAATGTCACAAAGTGGATTCATGATGTTTGTTTGCTGCTGGACAACAGGGGGAAAGGTATTTTGAGTAACAGTATATAAATAATGTTTTTTCATTCATTCAATGGTACACATATTTCATGCATGAAATATTTGTTCCATTGAATGAATGAAAAAACATTCATTATTTATTTTATATAATGGCTAGAACAGATCCTTCTAATTTGATATTTTATTCATTTATAAACAACAGAAAAGGGACTTACATTTTGGTGTTCATCACTGGTGCTTTGATGTCAACAGTCCAACATGAATTTGAAATAAGAGTACAAAATTTGCTTGCCTCTACTGGTGGTTGGCTCTCACTGCGGTATTGTATCACTTCCTGTTCCGGAGCACAGCGGTGTTTTGTTGTATCTGTTAGCTGTTTAATCTGCGCAGTTAGATTGATCTAGTTACCTAGATAACGATTTGTTTCACACTGTAATCTTCACGTGACTTAACTAAAGCACTCCCTCTGCTGAATCACCTCTAAATTATTTACACATTATTCACTTTGTGTGTTTTTAGGAATCTGCTAGCTTAGCGCAGCTACTAGCTCTTAGCCGGTTTAGCATGGCGGCTTCTCCTGTCTCTCCCGCACTTTTCTGCTCTGGGTGTGAAATGTTTAGTTATTCCTCGGCCTCCTTTAGCAGTAATGGTACTTGTAATAAGTGTAGCTTATTCATGGCTTTGGAGGCCAGGCTGGGCGAATTGGAGACTCGGCTCCGCACCGTGGAAAATTCTACAGCTAGCCAGGCCCCTGTAGTCGGTGCGGACCAAGGTAGCTTAGCCGCCGTTAGTTTCCCTCTGGCAGATCCCGAGCAGCCGGGAAAGCAGGCCGACTGGGTGACTGTGAGGAGGAAGCGTAGCCCTAAACAGAAGCCCCGTGTACACCGCCAACCCGTTCACATTTCTAACCATTTTTCCCCACTCGGTGACACACCCACTGAGGATCAAACTCTGGTTATTGGCAACTGTTTTGAGAAATGTGAAGTTAGCGACACCAGCAACCATAGTCAGTTGTCTTCCGGGGGCCAGAGCAGGCGACATTGAAGGAAATTTGAAACTGCTGGCTAAGGCTAAGCGTAAATTTGGTAAGATTGTAATTCACGTCGGCAGTAATGACACCCGGTTACGCCAATCGGAGGTCACTAAAATTAACATTGAATCGGTGTGTAACTTTGCAAAAACAATGTCGGACTCTGTAGTTTTCTCTGGGCCCCTCCCCAATCGGACCGGGAGTGACATGTTTAGCTGTATGTTCTCCTTGAATTGCTGGCTGTCTGAGTGGTGTCCAAAAAATGAGGTGGGCTTCATAGATAATTGGCAAAGCTTCTGGGGAAAACCTGGTCTTGTTAGGAGAGACGGCATCCATCCCACTTTGGATGGAGCAGCTCTCATTTCTAGAAATCTGGCCAATTTTCTTAAATCCTCCAAACCGTGACTATCCAGGGTTGGGACCAGGAAGCAGAGTTGTAGTCTTACACACTTCTCTGCAGCTTCTCTCCCCCTGCCATCCCCTCATTACCCCATCCCCGTAGAGACGGTGTCTGCTCCCAGACCACCAATAACCAGCAAAAATCTATTTAAGCATAAAAATTCAAAAAGAAAAAATAATATAGCACCTTCAACTGCACCACAGACTAAAACAGTTAAATGTGGTCTATTAAACATTAGGTCTCTCTCTTCTAAGTCCCTGTTAGTAAATGATATAATAATTGATCAACATATTGATTTATTCTGCCTTACAGAAACCTGGTTACAGCAGGATGAATATGTTAGTTTAAATGAGTCAACACCCCAGAGTCACACTAACTGCCAGAACGCTCGTAGCACGGGCAGAGGCGGAGGATTAGCAGCAATCTTCCATTCCAGCTTATTAATTAATCAAAAACCCAGACAGAGCTTTAATTCATTTGAAAGCTTGACTCTTAGTCTTGTCCATCCAAATTGGAAGTCCCAAAAAACAGTTTTATTTGTTATCTATCGTCCTCCTGGTCGTTACTGTGAGTTTCTCTGTGAATTTTCAGACCTTTTGTCTGACTTAGTGCTTAGCTCAGATAATTATAGTGAGCGATTTTAACATCCACACAGATGCTGAGAATGACAGCCTCAACACTGCATTTAATCTATTATTAGAATCAATTGGCTTTGCTCAAAATGTAAATGAGTCCACCCACCACTTTAATCATATCTTAGATCTTGTTCTGACTTATGGTATGGAAATTGAAGACTTAACAGTATTCCCTGAAAACTCCCTTCTGTCTGATCATTTCTTAATAACATTTACATTTACTCTGATGGACTACCCAGCAGTGGGGAATAAGTTTCATTACACTAGAAGTCTTTCAGAAAGCGCTGTAACTAGGTTTAAGGATATGATTCCTTCTTTATGTTCTCTAATGCCATATACCAACACAGTGCAGAGTAGCTACCTAAACTCTGTAAGTGAGATAGAGTATCTCATCAATAGTTTTACATCCTCATTGAAGACAACTATGGATGCTATAGCTCCTCTGAAAAAGAGAGCTTTAAATCAGAAGTGCCTGACTCCGTGGTATAACTCACAAACTCGCAGCTTAAAGCAGATAACCCGTAAGTTGGAGAGGAAATGGCGTCTCACTAATTTAGAAGATCTTCACTTAGCCTGGAAAAAGAGTCTGTTGCTCTATAAAAAAAAGCCCTCCGTAAAGCTAGGACATCTTACTACTCATCACTAATTGAACAAAATAAGAACAACCCCAGGTTTCTTTTCAGCACTGTAGCCAGGCTGACAAAGAGTCAGAGCTCTACTGAGCCGAGTATTCCTTTAACTAGTAATGACTTCATGACTTTCTTTGCTAATAAAATTTTAACTATTAGAGAAAAAATTACTCATAACCATCCCAAAGACATATCGTTATCTTTGGCTGCTTTCAGTGATGCCGGTATTTGGTTAGACTCTTTCTCTCAGATTGTTCTGTCTGAGTTATTTTCATTAGTTACTTCATTCAAACCATCAACATGTCTATTAGACCCCATTCCTACCAGGCTGCTCAAGGAAGACCTACCATTATTTAATGCTTCGATCTTAAATATGATCAATCTATCTTTGTTAGTTGGCTATGTACCACAGGCTTTTAAGGTGGTAGTAATTAAACCATTACTTAAAAAGCCATCACTTGACCCAGCTATCTTAGATAATTATAGGCCAATCTCCAACCTTCCTTTTCTCTCAAAAATTCTTGAAAGGGTAGTTGTAAAACAGCTAACTGATCATCTGCAGAGGAATGGTCTATTTGAAGAGTTTCAGTCAGGTTTTAGAATTCATCATAGTACAGAAACAGCATTAGTGAAGGTTACAAATGATCTTCTTATGGCCTCAGACAGTGGACTCATCTCTGTGCTTGTTCTGTTAGACCTCAGTGCTGCTTTTGATACTGTTGACCATAAAATTTTATTACAGAGATTAGAGCATGCCATAGGTATTAAAGGCACTGCGCTGCGGTGGTTTGAATTATATTTATCTAATAGATTACAATTTGTTCATGTAAATGGGGAATCTTCTTCACAGACTAAGGTTAATTATGGAGTTCCACAAGGTTCTGTGCTAGGACCAATTTTATTCACTTTATACATGCTTCCCTTAGGCAGTATTATTAGACGGCATTGCTTAAATTTTCATTGTTACTCAGATGATACCCAGCTTTATCTATCCATGAAGCCAGAGAACACACACACCAATTAGCTAAACTGCAGGATTGTCTTACAGACATAAAGACATGGATGACCTCTAATTTCCTGCTTTTAAACTCAGATAAAACTGAAGTTATTGTACTTGGCCCCACAAATCTTAGAAACATGGTGTCTAACCAGATCCTTACTCTGGATGGCATTACCCTGACCTCTAGTAATACTGTGAGAAATCTTGGAGTCATTTTTGATCAGGATATGTCATTCAAAGCGCATATTAAACAAATATGTAGGACTGCTTTTTTGCATTTATGCAATATCTCTAAAATTAGAAAGGTCTTGTCTCAGAGTGATGCTGAAAAACTAATTCATGCATTTATTTCCTCTAGGCTGGACTACTGTAATTCATTATTATCAGGTTGTCCTAAAAGTTCCCTGAAAAGCCTTCAGTTAATTCAAAATGCTGCAGCTAGAGTGCTAACAGGGACTAGGAGAGAGCATATCTCACCCATATTGGCCTCTCTTCATTGGCTTCCTATTAATTCTAGAACAGAATTTTAAATTCTTCTTCTTACTTATAAGGTTTTGAATAATCAGGTCCCATCTTATCTTAGGGACCTCATAGTACCATATCACCCCAATAGAGCGCTTCGCTCTCAGACTGCAGGCTTACTTGTAGTTCCTAGAGTTTGTAAGAGTAGAATGGGAGGCAGAGCCTTCAGCTTTCAGGCTCCTCTCCTGTGGAACCAGCTCCCAATTTGGATCAGGGAGACAGACACCCTCTCTACTTTTAAGATTAGGCTTAAAACTTTCCTTTTTGCTAAAGCTTATAGTTAGGGCTGGATCAGGTGACCCTGAACCATCCATTAGTTATGCTGCTATAGACTTAAGACTGCTGGGGGGTTCCCATGATGCACTGAGTGTTTCTTTCTCTTTTTGCTCTGTATGCACCACTCTGCATTTAATCATTAGTGATCGATCTCTGCTCCCCTCCACAGCATGTCTTTTTCCTGGTTCTCTCCCTCAGCCCCAACCAGTCCCAGCAGAAGACTGCCCCTCCCTGAGCCTGGTTCTGCTGGAGGTTTCTTCCTGTTAAAAGGGAGTTTTTCCTTCCCACTGTCGCCAAGTGCTTGCTCACAGGGGGTCATTTTGACCATTGGGGTTTTTACGTAATTATTGTATGGCCTTGCCTTACAATATAAAGCGCCTTGGGGCAAGTGTTTGTTGTGATTTGGCGCTATATAAATAAAATTGATTGATTATTCTCAGTCAACTTGCAAAAACAGTCAGATGGTTCAAAAACAATTCTGACTTAGTTTGTGAGGCCGTGCACTGACTTTGTGTACAGACTGCCATCTGCTTTCCTCAGTCCAGCGAAAAATTGCATCCGAAATTTGTCCAGATTTTCATCCTAACAGCTCTTCATGCTTCCAGAATCCAGACGGTTTATGGTGTAGTGGATTTGTTTTTGTGTGTGTGTCTATTAGAAGAATTAGGACTGTCAGTTAGCTTGTTCAAATCGTTGTCCATCAGCAAAACAAACATGTTTAGCTAAACACGATCCTTACTAGTGTGTGCACGTGCGGTGTGCATGTGCAGTGGTTGCAGCATGCAATGGTACAAAACGGATGAAATCAAATTAGAACAGTAAACGGAACTAAATTTGCACGCTAAATGAATTTGGACACTAATTTGTGTCCAGTATTCCTTAAATGTCTCTTCAAAAGCTTAACATTTCAATAATGACTGTGCGTAACCAGCATATTACAGGTTTTGCTGCTTTATAAAGTATTAATCACTGATTTATTAATATTATTAAAGCCATGTGTTACATCTTAAAAAGGTGTACTTTTTTAGAAAGTGTTTCCATACTATATGCATATGCAGATCTCTACAGTCCCGGTCAGTTGTTGATGCCCTCATAATGTAATACAAACTAGCATGTTGCCTGTGGGGATCCACAGGCTCTAGATTGGGTAGTGTTTATAAAATAGATAGCTGATGTTTTTCAAGTGGAGTAATAAATTGTCCAAAGTTTCTATAATGCGTTGGAACAGTGTGTGCGTTCAGAATGTTTTCAGAATCTTAGAACTAGAACTCAACTGTTTTTAGAAGAACTCAACCCTTTTATTTCCTGTTAATTACGTAATTTATTAATGTTCATTTACTGTTTTAATGTATTTATAAATTGTTTAGGTTCTTGTTATCATATACACACTTATTTTTATTATCAACATTATTATTATCAGTATTATGATTTTTTTATTTTTACTTATATTTTGTCATTTGATTTTTAAATGGACCACAATTGAAATAAGTGTTTTCACTTTCTTGTGTCATCCATGTATTTTTTATGTATTTACAATTATATTATGTACTTATATTGAACTTACTAAATAAAATCACCCGCTCACACTTTTAATATATATAGATGATGTACTGCCCCCTGCTGGATTGGCATGTGACTCAAAATGTAAATATCAACGTCTAGCGTGTAGGGACATAACATAACTGAACACATAAAACAAGGTGTAAGAATAATACAAAAAATGATAAAGACAATCAAAAGAACAACATGTGAGAAGCATATAAAAGACAATAACCAACCAAACTCATAGGAGATAAGAAATAAATAGATGAAACTAAATGACCACCATGACACGCAAACTTATAAGAAAAACAAAGACATACAATATGAAGGTAAATGAACGTAATGACCATCAAAACCAATATATACACTCAACAAAAATATAAACGCAACACTTTTGGTTTTGCTCCCATTTTGTATGAGATGAACTCAAAGATCTCAACTATTGTTCACAAACCAGTCTAAATCTGTGATAGTGAGCACTTCTCCTTTCCTGAGATAATCCATCCCACCTCACAGGTGTGCCATATCAAGATGCTGATTAGACACCATTATTAGTGCACAGGTGTGCCTTAGACTGCCCACAATAAAAGGCCACTCTGAAAGGTGCAGTTTTGTTTTATTGGGGGGGGGGATACCAGTCAGTATCTGGTGTGACCACCATTTGCCTCATGCAGTGCAACACATCTCCTTCGCATAGAGTTGATCAGGTTGTCAATTGTGGCCTGTGGAATGTTGGTCCACTCCTCTTCAATGGCTGTGCGAAGTTGCTGGATATTGGCAGGAACTGGTACACGCTGTCGTATACGCCGGTCCAGAGCATCCCAAACATGCTTAATGGGTGACATGTCCGGTGAGTATGCCGGCCGTGCAAGAACTGGGACATTTTCAGCTTCCAAGAATTGTGTACAGATCCTTGCAACATGGGGCCGTGCATTATCCTGCTGCAACATGAGGTGATGTTCTTGGATGTATGGCACAACAATGGGCCTCAGGATTTCGTCACGGTATCTCTGTGCATTCAAAATGCCATCAATAAAATGCACCTGTGTTCTTCGTCCATAACAGATGCCTGCCCATACCATAACCCCACCGCCACCATGGGCCACTCGATCCACAACATTGACATCAGAAAACCGCTCACCCACACGACGCCACACACGCTGTCTGCCATCTGCCATGGACAGTGTGAACCGGGATTCATCCTTGAAGAGAACACCTCTCCAACGTGCCAAACACCAGCGAATGTGAGCATTTGCCCACTCAAGTCGGTTACAACGACGAACTGGAGTCAGGTCGAGACCCCGATGAGGACGACGAGCATGCAGATGAGCTTCCCTGAGACGGTTTCTGACAGTTTGTGCAGAAATTCTTTGGTTATGCAAACCGATTGTTTCAGCAGCTGTCTGAGTGGCTGGTCTCAGACGATCTTGGAGGTGAACATGCTGGATGTGGAGGTCCTGGGCTGGTGTGGTTACATGTGATCTGCGGTTGTGAGGCTGGTTGGATGTACTGCCAAATTCTCTGAAATGCCTTTGGAGACGGCTTATGGTAGAGAAATGAACATTCAATACACGAGCAACAGCTCTGGTTGACATTCCTACTATCAGCATGCCAATTGCACGCTCCCTCAAATCTTGCGACATCTGTGGCATTGTGCTTTGTGATAAAACTGCACCTTTCAGAGTGGCCTTTTATTGTGGGCAGTCTAAGACACACCTGTGCACTAATCATGGTGTCTAATAAGCATCTTGATATGGCACACCTGTGAGGTGGGATGGATTATCTCAGCAAAGGAGAAGTGCTCACTATCACAGATTTAGACTGGTTTGTGAATAATATTTGAGGGAAATGGTGATATTGTGTATGTGGAAAAAGTTTTAGATCTTTGAGTTCATCTCATACAAAATGGGAGCAAAACCAAAAGTGTTGCGTTTATATTTTTGTTGAGTGTATATAATGATGGAAATAAACTGTGCACACACAAAGCCGGTAGAGGACAAGCGCAACACGATCATGTGCAGGGGGAAGTGCACAAAGTAGACAGAGGGACACACATCCACACATACACACCGGCAGCAACCCAGGAGAGGACACACCCACACACATACACACCAGCGACAGGGAGAAGTGCACACAGTAGACAGAGGGGGACACACCCACATACAAACCTCCACACACAGGGTGCAGGGAAGGACGCAAACACACACCCACAGGAGACAAAATCAGAACAAAGTATAAACAAATGAAAACTCAAAGACAAGAAAAAAAAAAAAAAAAACACAACCAAACAGGCTGCTGGGCAGAACCCCAACAGAAATAACGTCATAATTCATTTTGTCTGCAGTGAAATAAAAGGCAAAGAAAATGTAAGCCTCATGACTGAGTTTTTGTTCTGTTTTTTAGGTTTGCATTTACTGTCCCAGTGTTCCATGATTTAGGGTTGTAGAATGACTCTATAACCTGAGATCTGTGTTTATGATGGATTATGAATATTTATTGCCACTCATACATGCAGGGACCACACACATAGTCAAGGATGGTGATTTTTTTAGGACTTGTTTGTGACTTTATCATGCATTCATTTATACCAAACCACTCACAAATATTTTATTGGTCAGTATTAGCTCTTTATAGATGTTATGGTAAACATTTTTTTTTTTAGCTATGATTTGCTTGGCATTGACCTTTGACCATTGTGGTTCAAAAGTTAATCTGGAGACACAAAGACAAGCAATATTTCCACCAAGTTTGGTGAAAATCCATCTGACTGTTCTTTTTTCTTTTGTTCTCACA
The DNA here is from genome assembly GCF_902500255.1 of Thalassophryne amazonica. Taxonomy (NCBI): domain Eukaryota; kingdom Metazoa; phylum Chordata; class Actinopteri; order Batrachoidiformes; family Batrachoididae; genus Thalassophryne; species Thalassophryne amazonica. Next base: position 59,388,522 of record NC_047107.1, on the reverse strand, counting down.
CACAGGCACACACATGAATGATTACAATACCCTGCATGCATGCTGTGGCTCTACAGTCCATCAGACAAAGCCTTGTGTCTCAGATATTTCTCCAAGCAGTAGATTGGAATAGGATCTTTGTCTGCATCAAACTTATTAGCAAACAGGTGGTGCTGCTTGATCATCCACTCCAGGTCTCCTGCGCTGTACACACATATGGTCCTAACATGGTTTCCCTGGCATGCTGGATATGCGGCATCATTTTGATGTTCAAGTGACAGCCACTTCACTAACCGTGCGACAGCATTGATGTCTGACATGTCGTATTTGTAGTGGGGTCGTGTTGAACCAGAAACACCAGGTATTCTCTGGATGGTTGCCCACAAAAACTCATCAGGACTATACGTATCTTTGAACCATTCCATCAGTGCAAGAATTCGGCTGTCCTCCAACACGTTGCGAATGTAGCCTCGGCTAACCACAATATAAGCATTTCCTGAAAAAATGGGCAGGTTGAAGGGAGGTGGACCTTTGGTGTTTCCTGTACGCTGAGACAATTAAAATGGTTAATTAATATGCTGATTCCAAATCAGTGACTCATTCTAAGTAGAAAAATTTGCTTTTGCAGAATGATATTATTGTACAATTTATAATAAATTACACTGAATGAAGTACCTGTAATATCCCATCAACTATCTGGTGTGTATATGTCATCCTCCACCTTTTCTCATTTGGCATTTTCTCCGACTCCAAGCTGTTCCCACCCCTCAGCGCCTTTAACGTCCTCACAATCTCCAAGTTGGTTTTCAGCGGGAAATCCTGGCCACAAAGGTTGATGAAATATTTCCATTTTGTTGTGGAATTATAGAGGTTGGCCATACAGTTGAGGTCAGCCTGCACACGTGGCCAGCCGGCATAGACCACGCTCACACGACGGCTGACCATAAGGACATTTGGGAAACAGGAAGTAATTGCCATGATGGCGGCTACGACTGAGGGTTTGGATTTTTTGTCCACGTGAACACAGTATATGTTCTGAGGTGCATAGATCGCACGCAGGAGACGTTCAAAGTTTTGCACCTAATCATACACAAAAACAGATTTGGAACTGTAACACATAATATACTGTTTGTGAAGTTGATGTGCACATAAATAAAGTCTTGACAACATTCTGTACCTTATGATGCACAACCATAGAATAAGCCAGAGGGAATTCCTTTTCTTCCTGGCTCAGAGGGAATGTTACATACTTCCTGCTTAATTTGAAATTCCTATAACACAAAAATGTATTATGAAATATAATTATACATACAGCAAATTTACACAATATTTGGGAAAAAGTTGACAAAAAAGTTGACATATTGATACTTCCATTCTTAAAAATTGGAAGGGAAATCAGTGCCCTCAGTTTTTTATTCTAATTATTGACTTTAAATCCTCAGCTAAAATGTAACTTTGATTGATAGGCTTTGAGCCTGAGGCTGAATTTAAATTTTGATAACTGAGCTTTGATCTTGATTAATTTTGATCCTGATCACAGATATTTGATCATATCCTGACTTTTGATTCTGATCTTTGACCCTGATACTGACTTTGGACCTGTTTACTGAACTTTGATCCTGATAAGTACTCATCCATCCTAAACTTTGATCTTAACAGCCTTATCTTGCAGTGTTGACAAATTCCAATCAACATCACAATCTTACTTGAACCAGGAGCTTTTGTAGAAGAATTTTTAGGTCCTTATTTGAACTATGATGAACTATCAAGTGTCCTGATCCTAACTGTATGTCCTCTGGTTGAACTAGCAGGTGTTCAACCCAAAAAAAAAAGGGCTCTATTAGTCATTCAGTCTGTCAGGGGCTTTCCAAGGCCTTTTAGGTGCTTTCCCGCAGGCCACGTGCAGGGGCCTCAGGCCAGCTGCACCTGTGGCTGAGGCCACGTGCGGGGGGGGGGGCCTCAGGCCAGCTGCACCTGTGGCTGAAGGTCTTTTAAAAAAATCAGTTGTAAATCCTTCACGTTTTAATGGGAGCGTTTGTCACATTGAAATAATGGCCTAACACCTGCTTAGGGTTCACTAGAGGACGCTTCCAATAGAAAACCATGTCTTGGGAATGAAATAAATAAAAAAGTCGAAGGAGGAGCGATGCCCGCGGGTCTCCAATAAATAGATGAGCGCGGTTGTCATATTCAGTCTCTCTAGAGGACTCAGTTTGTCTAAGCTCTGTGTCGAAGGCTTAAATAAACTTAAAAACTCTGTGCATTTTATCTTGCTTAAGGCTGAATTATTCTAAAGTGTTGTGTCCTTTTCTAGCATATCACTTGCAATTAGTTTGTGTTATCTAAAAGACGACATCCTGAGAAGACTAAAGACGAGCCACGACAGAACTTGGCGAGCCAGCTTCAGGAGGGTCCAGGGGCATTCCGGCAGCCTGGGGCAGTCCAGCTCATCCCTCCAGACCGTAAATAACAGTGATCACGACTAAAAGGTAAGCAGAAACCTTTTATAACTTCTACACGATCTGGAGGAGTGAGTCGGGATTTCCGCCCAAGTTGACAGGTGATATTTTTTAACTGCCTCTTACCCAAAAGAACCTGGACTAAGAAAATTGATAAAAGACAAAAAAGATAAGATTGAAAATTATCAGGCCTTGTAGATAAAATGCTCAGAAGGTGTGTGTGTTCCCGGGAAAAAGAATGTCTGTGTGAGTGAAAGGTCAGGAATGTTCATGAACTCTGGTGCGGAAAAGAGTGCGTGGAGAACTAACCTGGATGCTTGGGGAATAATTGGTGTTGAAATTCGTTACTAACGTGCCGGCTGATAGCATGCGCTGTAGGGGTTAATTTAGGGGAGTATACTGACAAATAGATACAAGGTAATACAAGGTTATTTAAAGAGTTTAACAGAGACTGAAGTGAAATAAGTGAGAAAAAGACTTTAACAGAGAATACGTGCAGAGGAAGCACAAGATAAGCGCCTGAGGGGGCGCAGTAGAAATACCGTACGTGATAAAGAGATTTAAAGAGAAAAGTGCAAAGTAGCACAGCTGACAGTAAGTAAAAGAGCTCAATAAAGGACGTCATTTTTTAAGAAAAGAGAAAAACTATAAAAAATAAAAAAAATGAATGAAGAGTTAGTGCAGAATACATGAGAATTAATGAAGCAGAAAATAGTGCAGTAAGGCACCAAATACACGCTTGTGGGGCGTGGGAGAAGAATAAGTAATTAAGTACACAGTAATATGAGTTTTTTATAAGAAAAGAAAAAGAGAATATTTTCAGTGCAAAGGCACATTAAGCTCATGAGGAGCTCAGTAAGTGAAAAAAAAAAGTAGAAGAAAGTGCAGAAAGGCACAGGATACGCACGCGAGGCGCGGTAAGGCGTAGAAATAAATGAAATATTGTATGCTCAGAGAGGAGCTGGTGAAAAATAATATATTAAGCACAGGATACGCACGCGAGGCGCGGTAAGGCGTAGAAGTAAATGAAATATTGTACGCTCAAAGAGGGCTTGTAAAAAAATAATATATGAAGTTGCTGGCAGCGCCGGAGAAGCTGTCTAACGTGAAGAAGAGATACATGCTTAAACAGAACACATTGGTGTTAAGTGAATAAAAAGGTTGTTTAAAGCCACGGAGTGAAAAGTGGCAGAAGTCTAGATAGAGATATATAGAAAGTTGTTTTTAATAATTTTTGTGTATAAAGCTTTTGAAGATTGGTGTGTGGGAGAGCGGGGAGTTGCAGGCAAAGCTGTAAGGGCTTGCAGGCTGGCTGACATACAAGATTAATGTGAAAGAGTACGAGGAGGAGGTGTTTAGACCCAACAGAAGGACTTGGGAGGTGCATGACAGGCAGAGAGGAAAGTGTGAAACAGAGACAGTGAAGAAAAAGACAGGATAAGAGACTGCTATGTAAATACAGAGAAGGTAGATATTATTTCAAAGAAAGAAAACTAATAAACAAACATAGCAGAAAAAGACGAGAAGCAGAAAGTTAAAAAATTAGAAGGAAAATAGAAAGTCGGGAGCAAAGACATTAGGAAGTGTTCGGGTTGTAAGAGGATTAAATAAATAAAGTTGGTTATAAATCAAAAGAGTTAAAGCTTAGATTATAGTGAAAAAGCTGACAGACTGATCAATGCTTGGGACAGTCTTTGATGGGAGACTTAAGTGATGATGAAATAATACTCCCAGAACATTACTTGACTGACGGAGACATCGAAACCTGGGAATCAGGACACATTTTTGGCTGGAAAGGACCTATTTTGACAGGGTAGGAGCAGAACATTGGCAGGACGAACAAGAGATCAATCAAAAATTATGGCAGATTACTAAGGTAATCAATCTGAAACAAAAGAAAGAACAATTCCCTCTAATTAATTGGGAGCTGCTGATAAGACGTCTGTGGCATCAGGGTTTAACCCCGTGGCTGGAGCTGCTTTGTGCTGATCCTAATAAAGAAATTAGCATACCATTAAATCATTTAATAACACTGCCAACCGATCCAGGTGAAGAACTGTTTCCTAGGTTGGCTCTGACTGTGGTCCCAAGGAAGGTTCGGTGGGAAACAGGTAAATTTTCATATTTAGTTAAAGAAAAAGAAGACGGGCATAACAGTTGGAAATTTAATCCTTTTAAGGGTTTAAAATACAAAACAGGTGTTACAGCCGGCAAGTTATTGGTCTGGATCAGGACAGCCCCTGAGGGACTACCAGAGCACCATAGAAACATCTCACATAGCGTTTGTCAGGGTTACATGGGTAACTCTCAAGGTCAAGGTCGGGAAAGTACCCCGCTAGACTTAGTACTAAGAAAATATCCAGGAAAACGCACTAAGGCCAACCAATGTATGAGAAAGTGGCACAAAAGGTCACATGGGGGCAGGCAATGGCCTTTGGAGGGATCATTTGATCCGGTGATGTGTGAAGCAGTTGCGGTAGAAATACAGAAAAAAGAAATTAAAGATCAGCAGAAGAACGTAAATAACAACAAAAAAACGCACTGAAGAAAAAGAAGTTTTGGCCTTGTTCAAGCGGGAAGCACAGAGGCTACAGCAGAAAAGAGAAAAAATGACAGAGGAAAGATCCAAAGACACTAAAGCCAGTGCACCGAGCTGGGAAGCAGAGCCACCCCCATATAAACGTCATGATATGGGAAAGACAGCTGGACAATTTGTATTAGGAACTCGTAAAGAGGACCAAGGCATGGATGTGGAGGGCAAATTCACACTGACACTAAAAGCTCGAGAGCCACAAGGAGACAGGTCCTCAGTCTGTCAAATGGATCATACAAGGTCTCCAAGTCTGAAAGTAAGTGGTCGCTCACCACGACCAGCAGGGGGGGCCACAAATAACAGTGACACGGAGGCAGACGAGGATAAAGAGAGAGACCTGAAGGCTCCGCCTGCACATCGAGGTCCACTGAAAACCGTCCCCTCCCACCATAAGTCAGCCGACTGGACCTTCACAGGCTATAGAGGCTCCGAAGAGTGGCACAAGAGCTTCTGTGACACACTGGATCTGGCCAGAAGAGATAATGAAGAACTAGCTGAGCAGCTTCGGCTAGCGAAGGAAAGAATACAAAGACATAGGGACGTCGAGGAAAGAAGAATATTACAACAATCAACGCCCAATCAAGGGAATCACATTATAGAGCCACCCACCCGAAAAATTTCTGGTGAGATCATCATTGAGAGTGCAAAAGAGGCCCGACTCAGGCAAAGACAACAATGTGTAGCCAAAGACATAGCGGCTTTAGAACAGAATATAACCAACTGGATAGACTGCCTGGAACCAGTCAGTCGCACTCGATCTGGAAGACAGTATGGAGCCCCCACAGAAGAAGAGGAGGACGAAGACCTCATATGCCCATTGGTGGTTAGAAATGGTCACCATGTGTATACCCCATGGAGCTGGACAGACATGGTGGGGCTGGCCAACAGGCTGCCTGACATCACCCAAGGAGCTGGGAGATGGATAACTGCCTTAGAAGAAGGCACTGCAGGGGTAACCTTGTCTTTAGGTGACATAAAAGCCTTGCTAATGCATGTAATGGGAAAACATGACACTGAAGAATTAGCAGGAAAGGTTGGACTAACACAAAAGATGGGCACTAATCAACATGATGAAGTCCCCTTTAATCGCTATAGAAACTCCATGTGGGAAGGACTGAGAAGAAAGTACCCTGAGGTCTTGGATCCCTCTAAATTGGATGATGAGGAGTGGACACCTGAAGAGTGCCCAAAGAAGTTCCTGCACCGATTCCAGAAGAGATGGGCGGAGGAAACAGGAAATGCATGGAATCATTCTCCAGCAACTGAAATCCTGTTTAAAATAACTGTAAAAAAGGCTTTACCAGATGAGGTTCAGAAAGCCCTAGATGGAGTCGTGGGACTATCGAAAATGAATTGGGCTTTATACTCTGAGCATATTTGTCACCATCTTGAAATCTACAAGAAAGAAAAACAAAAAGAAGAAGATGCAGCAAAATCCCTGACGAAAAAATTGGTGCAGATGCAGTTGGGAGAGCTAACCAAAGTCAAGAAACAAAAAACAAAGACCCAGGCACCAATGATGACCCCTGTTCCTTCTGGGTCGGCAAGCACGGGCCCTACGGCAAACACTGCTGCCACCATACAGGCACCTGTGGTAACAGCCACACAGAGCCCCCAAGGAGCAGCAGGAAGCACTCCTACAGGAGAAGTCTCAGCACCAGTGGAGCATCACTATCACTACCATAGCACTGGCACACCCGGAAATGGACCCACCTACAGTCATGGGTGGAGAGGAGAGTCACGGAACTTTCAAGGTCAAAGAGGAGGGTGGCGAAGAGGAACTCGCCAACCTTCATTTGGAAGCAGATTCCAGAACTCAGCTCCCAGGAACAGTCAAGCGGGACCGCCTATGGGACCAACACCCCCAATAGGGGATCAACCCTCTAATGAGTGTTGGAGCTGTGGACAACCTGGACATCGAATGAGAAATTGTCCGGCCCGACCTTGGGTTGGACCCTCTGCCTATTGGCAATAAGGGGGCCTAGAGAAGACAGAGGGGGAAACGGTGGCATTGGCTATTTCGATGATACCTAAGGAAGAGCCAACCGTCACTGTTAATATACAAAACAGAGATTTCCCTTTCATGGTGGATACAGGGGCAACATACTCTTGCATAGGGAAAATGGGCGCTCATCTCCCCCTCTCTGGGTCTGTAATTAAGACCATCGGCTTCTCTGGGAAGACTCAAATAATACCTTTTACACGCCCACTTCCTGTAACGATTGCAGGAAAAACAATTGAAGCACCCCTGTTATACTCACAAAATACACCTGTGAATTTGCTGGGAAGAGACATTTTATGTAAGCTACAAACCCAGATAGTGTGTACCCATCAAGGACTGCAAATACACTTTCCTGACGAAGCACTCACCAACATTATGGTGCTTATGGACATGGAAAACAAGGTCCGACCTGTGCAACCCATGGTATACTGGCTGAAGTTACAACCAGAAAATTCAAATCTCCAACTGGAATGGGAAAAATGGAAGCCCTGGGCAGAACAACACTATGAAGCAGTATATACACCTAGTTTACCTTTACATGTCACCCTGATGTTCGATGCCAAACAAGAACAGACTGACTATGCATGCTGCTGGGATGCATTGATGAATCAACGGCTGTTTCACATAACCACCACAGAAATTTATTTAGGCCCCCAAGGGGCCGCAGCTTCTGTCAAGCTAACTTCAGCTGAACAACAATGGTATCAAGTGCCGAATGCCACGCCTCATGTGACCCTTTTAGTCTCAGAAAAGTACGAATCCCATGACCTAGGTCCAATGGTAAAGACAGCCTCAGAAGTTGAAGAATGGCAAAACATGGAAAGTCCACAAGTACATCTGTCAAAAGACCAGCAGTTTATACGAATTAATTTAAAAGTAAATGATGAGGCTATAGCTCAAAAAGTGGAGCTCAATCCTAGACCAGAGGGACAGATGGTGTTATCGGCCCAACAAGAGAAATTGTTAGAGCAAATACCACCAGTGGTGTGGTCCAAAAGCAAAACAGATGTAGGACTAGTAAAAACAGCCTTACCAGTAAAAATAAAAGTAAAACCGGGAGCAAAACTGCCTCACCAAAGGCAGTATCCATTAAAACCTCAGGCTATTGAAGGCATAAAACCAGTAATTAAGGGACTAATGGCAGCTGGAGTTTTAATAAAAACTGCAAGCCCATGCAATACTCCTATCTACCCTATCCCTAAAAACAATACCAAAGAGTATCGGCTGGTACATGATCTGCGTCCTATCAATGCAATAATAGAAATGGATGCACCTATAGTACCTGATCCACATACTATACTATCAAGCATCCCTGCTGGAGCAAAATGGTACACAGTAATCGATCTGTGTTCAGCCTATTTTAGTGTGCCTGTGCACCCAGACTCACAACATTTGTTTGCATTCACATTTCTGGGACAACAGCTAACGTATACACGGCTACTTCAGGGACTGAACCTGTCCCCAGCCATCTTTAACAAAGTCCTGGCTGAAGATTTACAACACCTTGACATACCCAGTACATTGGTGCAATATATGGATGATCTCCTTATTGCATCAGAGACTCAAGAACAGTGTGAAAAAGATTCATTAATTGTATTGCATGCATTGGCAGATGGAGGTCATAAAGTAAGTAAGGACAAATTGCAGTTCTGCAAACAACAAGTAGAATACTTGGGAAGACAGTTGTGTGGAACCACGCGATGTATAGCCCCAAGCCAAGTGGAGGCTATAATCAAGGCTCCCAAACCCCAAACAGTGGGACAGATGCTTTCATTCCTTGGGATGGCAGGGTACAGTCAGCCGTGGATTTGTGATTATGCTATAAAAACTGCACCTTTGCGTGCCATGATTAGAGCAGTGGGGCAAACAAGCAATGCAGCTCTCCTCGTCTGGACAGATGAGGCAACGGGAGCTTTTGAGGCCCTAAAAACAGACATGCAATCTGCTCCCGCGTTAGGTAACCCAGATTATGGGAAACCTTTCCATTTGTATGTTACTGAAAAAGCTGGATATGCTTGTGCTGTACTAATGCAGGAAACAAATGAAGGAAAACAACCATTGGCCTATTATAGTACAAAGCTTGACAACATTGAAACAGGATTGCCACCATGCTATCAGAGTCTAGCAGCAGCTACCTTTGCATTTCAAAAAGCATCATCCATAATCATGGGACATGCAGTAACGTTGTACACGTCGCATCAGTTACATGCCCTGCTAACCAGTCAACGTTTTGTCTTAACACAAGCTAGACGCACTGGATATGAAGTTGTGTTGTCCGCTCCAGAAATAACAATACAACGTTGTCACACGGTGAATCCCGCCACCAAATTGACCACACCGTTAGATGGTACTCCACATAACTGTGTGGCAGAGACAGAGAAATTTTTGAGAGCCAGAGAACATTTGTATAATCACGCCATAGATGCAGATCTAACCCTGTTCGTGGACGGCTCATGCTTTCGGGATGCCGCGGGATTGCATGCGGGTATGGGGATTGTTAAACTAAACACAGATGGCGAGACCTTTGAATTACTGGAGTCCCAAGGAATTGATCAGCCTTGTTCAGCCCAACTGGCAGAAATCAAAGCCTTAACTATGGCTTGCCAGATAGCTAAAGATCAACGTGTTAATATCTACACAGACTCAGCCTACGCTTATGGCGTATGTCATGTACATGCAAACATTTGGAAACAAAGGGGATTCCTGAGAGCAGATGGCACCCCTGTCACTCATGGAGAAGCGATTTCCCAACTGTTACAAGCTCTCCAATTACCGTCTGAGATAGCCATCATTAAATGTGCAGGTCATCAAAAGAATAATAACATCATAGCTCAAGGTAACAACCTAGCAGATGACGCAGCTCGCAAAGGAGCACAAGGGGAAAATATGTTTCCCCTGCTAACCATCCAAGATTGTGCCCCACTGGTTTCACTTGACGCACTGATAGTGGCTCAAAGTAGGGCCAGTGGAGAAGAAAAACGAATGTGGGTTAAACGAGGCGCTATTGAGACACGCAGTCAGGGGCCAGCGGACAAGCTGTGGCGCAGTAGTCATGGACATTTTGTGTTACCCAACAATTTATTACGACATGCAATCATTTGGGCCCACGGACCCGATCATTGTTTGCGAGTCCAAATTATGAACAAACTAAAAGCTGTCTGGTGGTCACCATATATGGCAGCTACAGTGGACCGTTTGTTGAATGAATGTGAGGTATGTGCACAGTACAATGTCCGGAAATCATTCACAGCCCCTTTAGCCCACATTCCGGTCCCTGATGGGCCATTCAGACATCTTATGATGGATTTCATAGACATGGGAGCTGAAAATCGAGTTAAACGAATGAGATATGTTTTGGTAGTGATATGCAGATTCAGCCGATGGATTGAGGCAGTAGCCTCTGCAAATCAAGACCATAAAACGGTAGCCAAATTCTTGTGCCGAGATGTCTTTCCAAGATTTGGCATTCCAGATACTATCTCATCTGACAACGGTAGGGCTTTTGTAGCCAAGGTTACACAAGAAACATTCAAACAATTGGGTATCAAACAGAAGTTTGGGTGTGTTTATCACCCTCAATCAAATGGGGCGGTGGAACGGGCTAATGGCATTTTAAAGAACAAACTAGCAAAAATCATAGCAGACAGCAATGGCAAACTAACCTGGCTGGATGCGTTGCCGCTTGCTTTATTGTCAATGCGCTCACAAACTAACCGACTAACCCATTTGACACCATTTGAAGCTCTTACAGGTCGGCTGATGCCTATTCCATACCTGAGAGGACCCTACGAAGGACCATCGCTGGAGCAGCTACAAGACGAATGGCATAATTATCTGAGACAGTTAACCCAAATACACAAAACTATCTTTTTGCAGGTCAAAGGTGCTACAGAAGACAGAGAAGCAGAGATTCCACTCGAAAATCAGAGCATCCAGCCTGGTGATCTGGTTTACGTCAAGGTGTTCAAAAAGAAGTGGGACAGGCCCCGCCGAGAAGGTCCTTTTAAAGTTATTCTTGCCTCACGTACAGCAGTCAAAGTAGACGGTAAGGACACTTGGTTTCATTTAAACCACTGCTGTAGGGTTGGTGGCCCAGCGCCCCTGCGGCCTCGGCAAGCTCGTCTTGGCAGAGCCGCCGGGCCAAGGGGGGAAGCAAGAGAAGCCAGAGACCCTACATCAGCACCGAGGGACGGCCACGCCTCCCTGCAGCCAGAAGAAGCACCGAGGGAAGGCCACGCCTCCCTGCAGCCAGGCGAACACCGGCCAAGGCGCTCACAGAGACTGATTGAACAAAGACGACGCACAGCTTCAGAGAGTAGTGGATCCCTGCCAGATAGAGCAGTGACAGACTCAGATGCAGACTCAGAAACAACTGGAGACGCAGGCCAACAGACAGACAGAAATACAGACCGACAGATAGACAGGCCACAGGAGACATCAGACTCGGACAGCAACTTAGTAGATTTACCGACAGAAGAACCACAGGAAGTACAACCCAGACAAAGCACAGATACACCACACATCCCTAGTGACAGCTCATCTAGTGACGGCTCACTCAGTAGCACATCTAGTAGCACATCTCAACAGTCATCAGAGCAATGATTAAGGAATTATTCAAGGGATTGACAATACTACTGGTGGTCAGTATGGGAGAAAATAGACATCCAAAACATACAACGGACTGTGCCGTGGCCATGGCCGCAATAGCAGCTAAACAAGGCATTCTAAACACAGGAAAAACATATAATTTGGTATACATTAAATCAAAAGCCTACAAGAACATAGGAATACAGGAAAAGCTGGGGGATTACATATTAGGCGAAGCCATTAGCATCAAATGTGAAGAGGAGGGAACACTCAACATAGAGGTAATTTGTGATAAAAGAGGATGCAGGGAAACCAAGCAAGACGTAACTGTTACAGTACATGAAGCCACAAAATGGGTAAAAATCAAACCAAGGAAAAAGAGGACAATTAGAAGCCTAGAAACAAGCAGTCACTTAGGGAGATGGGATCCCAGTACAGACCTAGCCCGCACACAAGGGTTGAAGACCAATTTATTTACCAATGGTTGAAATTTTTGGCTAGGCAGATCAGTGAAAAGCCTTGCATAGCCTGTCACCGGAAAGGTGTGATACCTCAGGCTAAACCCCTACCTGATATCAACAACTGTTATAGGAGCCCCCAACATAACTCAGACCAAGCAGAATGCTATACACAATGTGTTATGAAAATGGCAGTAGGTGATGAAAAATATGCTGCCGACAGTAAACTTTGTCCAGTGCCTCTAAGTACAGAAGGAACCGTTCCACCTATGATTAAAATAGAGAAAGGGATGATACACCCATTCTGTATAGCTAAAGGCTTAGTAGCACAATACATAAGCGATTGGCAGGTAGGGACGACCCAGCCAAAACACCACATACAGTGTATGCAAAAGCAGCAAGAATACAAACCGGCCAAAACAGCATGGAACATTACCGTCTGTCACACCCTGCCAGCAGCAGGCATACAGTGTGAACAAATAGTACCGGCCACAGGGGGGTCTGTAATTGGACTGAATCTCACCCATGCTTCATGGGTATCTACTCCAAATTTAGCTAAGGGAACGGTACCCTTAGCTGACATCTTTTGGATATGCGGACAAAGAAGGAAACTCCTGTCATCGCTGTCCCCTAATTGGAAAGGCCTTTGTGCTCCTGTGATGCTCACAGGAGCTATAACAGTAATTGAAATGCCAAATTCAATACAACCCATGCCACAGAAACTTCGTAAGAAAAGAGGAATAATGACGTTTAAAACAGACTACAACATCACAGTAAGAAACGGGATACCAGAAGGGATACCCCGACAATTAGAAGCCATAGACAGTAGCAGAGTTAAAGCAGATGAAGACGCGGATAAATGGGGATGGGCATTGGCTCTGTTCGGGGTTACTCCAAAAATCTGTTCTAGGTTCCAGGAGGTGCAGTGGATTAATTACTTGTGGTATAATCAGCAAAGATACCTGAACTGGACATTGGCAGCAGTAGGAGCCTTAACCGAACAACTGCACGCCACCTCGCTAATGACAATGCAAAATAGATTAGCTATCGAGATGATGATGGCTGATGAACAAGGAGTTTGTATTATGATCAAAGCCACCGAATGTTGCACAGCTATTCCCATGCGTACAGGGGAAGACGGAAATTTGACAGAGCTCTTAATCACACTTGAAGAGATGCAACAGGAACTGTTAAGTAACTCCATAGGAGGGAGAAATGAAACTGACGATTCTGGATACATTGTAGGGAATGGAATGAATATTGGCCCCCTATTTTCACTGTTTGGGACTCTAAGGAGAGGGTGGATATCATGGAAAGACTGGTTATACCAGATAGGTGTAGTCTTGGCACTAACAGGGGTGGCGGTCTTGCTGGTAATATGTTGTGGTATTCCCTTGATAAAATTTCTGGTCAATAAATTGATTTCATCCACAGTAGGACAGCTCCCACTGTTAGCCCTCCGAGCCCTAGAAGAAAGCACAAACGAAATAGACAGAGAACCAGAATACATGGAAATGGATGAAATACCAATTATCCTCCCCGACAGCCCCCAGCTCCCTAATATTGTGGCGTATACCCCAGATAGGGAGGACTGGGATGGACCGTGCTTGGTGATATTGTAGACGAGGAAGAAGACATGCACGCACATTTACATTCACACACATGCACCCACAAAAATGAGGGATAGGATAGATAATATCTGAAAGAATGACATGGAGCTGTAATAATGAACGTATATGTATATTACTAGGACACAGGAGTATGGCTGAGAGACCAGACTCCCCTGATCAGGGACCTATGCCTGATCTGCCTCTATCAAGTCTGATTGGACTCTCAGAACTGTTTGGAGAAGAGGATATACAGGAGGGATGGTCGAGACATGATTGGTCGCCACAGCCGCCATCCATCCAGCAGCTAAACCAGTTGGCAACAGAAGGATCTTCATCGTTCCAGCACCTAGCGATGACGGCTTCACAGAATCTGCCTGCAGCAAGAGTTGGCCCAAGGACTCCACCATCACCTGAAGGACCCTTTGGACTCAGGAACACACCCCTTCCGCAGATGCCATGGAGACAGTCACATGTGCCAGTGGCAACGATACCCTCCAGGGGAGGCAGCCAAGGTCGGCCATATGCAGCAACCGCCCGAGTGCATCCTAGACCCAATTCACTGCTAGGACCTGTCCCCAGCTTTCCACCCCCAAGGCAGGAGAGATATTCTGATCAGCCCAGTACCTCTGGAGGAGGATCAGCAGGGGTGGACCTTAGTCGAACTCATCCACCAGGACAGAGGGGAGCTTTGTACAGGCTGCTAAATGCCCAGAGTGTCCCAGCCACTTGCCTGAGCGACATCAGCAATACTCCCCCCACACACGAAATGCCTTCCCCCTTGTACTTCCTGTCCCCTGGACTGCACAACCTTAATCTGGTCATGGTCACCCCACAGGACATGGCAATCTTGGTTCGAGAGCTTCGTCTTCCACAAGAGTCTGTTCCAAAAACCTTGGAGCAGCTCCTGCCCCTCACAAATCACATTCCCCATGAGCTATTTGAGGAAATCATGCCACAACTGAGTCAGACAGCTGCATACCTGTTAAGGATACACCGTGACAATGCCAACATCTCTTGTGCTCAGGAGGGCCTCCATACTCAACTGTGTGGTCTTCAGTCTAGTATGGACATGCTAGCCAGCATGATGGAGCATATGGAAAGGGAACAGCTAGGGCTGGCCACCACCACCCTGAATGTGGGCAAGAATTCTCTGGGGGCCCTGTACAACCTGGCCAAGCAGCACAAGGAGCTGGAAAGATCCATCAGAGAACTGCACGACTGTCTGAAAGCCAGAATTCCTGATCCTTCCCCCACTACCCCTGAAAGGCCAACCTCCCCATATTCCCCAACTTCTCCCAAAACTTCAGATGCTGAGTAAATGCTGAGGAGCGCGGACTGACGTAATGGCACTGAAAACGGACGATGACCTTGGTTCTTGAGTTTGAATTATGGACTGGTTTCAGAAATCTGAGTGTAAATAAAAAAAAAAAAACAAAGAAGGATATATGTTAGTAACGAAGGTCGGGTAAATGTCTGTCCTTACCATCATCTGCGTAACACAGATAAAGCTAAATGCGTACACATAGATATCACATTGCAAAGTTATAAAAAGGGGACCCTTACACGGCGTGTTTGGAGATTTAGTAGTAAAGATGCACCATAGGGACCCCTTTTTCTTAAATTATAGCATGCCTTAAGAGACATGCATCGCCTAAATTTGGCGTCTGGCCAAAAAGGGCATTAGAAAACAAGCTGAAAAAGAAGAAAAACAAAGTGGAAAACGTTGAGAAATGGCCTATAATGAAAACCATTATATGATTGACTAAGGCAAATGACTTAAGGACGGACATGAAGGGAAACCATTTATTGTGTTTATCATTTAACTAGATATAGCTGCGCAACCTTAGAATAGTTTCTTGATTGGTTGACTAAATAGTGGTAACGTAGGGGTTATTTGATGCATTTTAAAAAATAAATAAATAAATGTGTGACGCTTTAACAAAATAATATGTAGAACCAAGTATAATGGGTTGGAGCCTCTGGTTGAGTGAGACAATAGATGCCAGAAGATGATTGGTTGCACTAATGTCAATGTAAGGCCTTTACTTTGCCATGATTAAGAGGTTGATGTAACTTGTTTTATGTGGCCATTTTAAGTGCCTTGAATTACACCAAAACTCAATGTTTGAATGTCACCTTGCGTTGATATAATCCAGCTAATTGATCACCTTGTGCCTTAGTATGTAGGTTCACCTGCACTTACACTTAAATATATTTACCGTGTGAAGTATCACTTATATTCATATCCGCACCAGAGTTATCAGTAAGTCGAGTGATGTGTTTTTCTTTTTTATTATTGCAATGCACAAATGAGGATGTCTTGTCAGTAAACAACCCAAGAGTATAGTTGATGTAATGGGACTCTTTCGAGTCCCAGAGGAGGGACTGTAGAAGAATGTTTAGGTCCTTATTTGAACTATGATGAACTATCAAGTGTCCTGATCCTAACTGTATGTCCTCTGGTTGAACTAGCAGGTGTTCAACCCAAAAAAAAAGGGCTCTATTAGTCATTCAGTCTGTCAGGGGCTTTCCAAGGCCTTTTAGGTGCTTTCCCGCAGGCCACGTGCAGGGGCCTCAGGCCAGCTGCACCTGTGGCTGAGGCCACGTGCGGGGGGGGGGCCTCAGGCCAGCTGCACCTGTGGCTGAAGGTCTTTTAAAAAAATCAGTTGTAAATCCTTCACGTTTTAATGGGAGCGTTTGTCACATTGAAATAATGGCCTAACACCTGCTTAGGGTTCACTAGAGGACGCTTCCAATAGAAAACCATGTCTTGGGAATGAAATAAATAAAAAAGTCGAAGGAGGAGCGATGCCCGCGGGTCTCCAATAAATAGATGAGCGCGGTTGTCATATTCAGTCTCTCTAGAGGACTCAGTTTGTCTAAGCTCTGTGTTGAAGGCTTAAATAAACTTAAAAACTCTGTGCATTTTATCTTGCTTAAGGCTGAATTATTCTAAAGTGTTGTGTCCTTTTCTAGCATATCACTTGCAATTAGTTTGTGTTATCTAAAAGACGACATCCTGAGAAGACTAAAGACGAGCCACGACACTTTCACGAAATGTGTCATTAAATTTGGTTCATTAGTTTATGCGTATTCCTGCTGACAAACAAGCACACATGGGAAAACGTGGGCTTGCGTTGCTGTGGCAATTTTTTCTTTCAAAGCTCATTACATCCATCCAGCCACTTTCTATACTCGCTCCTATCAAGGGTCACAGGGGAGCTGAAGCCTATCGCAGCAGTCATGGGGCGTGAGGCGGGGTACACCCTGGACAGGACGCTAGTCTGTTGCAGGGCCACGTATAGACAGACAAACATATTCACACCCGCACCTAGGGTCGATTTAGAGTTTAGATGTGGGAGGACCTGGAGCACCCAGAGAGAACATGCCAACTCCACACAGAAATGCCTCAGGTGGGAATCAAACCCACAACCTTCTAACTGTGAGGTAACAGTACTAACCACTAAACTGCCGTGCTGCCTCAAAGCACATTACAATGAAACATAAGGTAAGTCTTTATTGATCTCACAGTGGAGAAATTCACGTTACATCAGCTCTTAAAAAACACACAAGATGGGTGCGAGTGGAGGAAAATGTTCATCAAACAGCGTGTGCAAGGATAAGCAATAATAATAATACTCGAAGCAATACAATAAAATAAGAAAATGAGGTAGAAATAGAATATATATATATATATATATATATATATATATATATATATATATATATATATATATAAGTACATGTGCATATATAAACATGATTGGAATTGAAAAAAAAAACATAATGTTAATCAGATAGCACATATGCACACAGTTTCATCCACATTGCTCAGTTTAACACTGGGAACAACATGAGGATTAAGGACCTGTATTTGGTGTGGTAATCATAGGGAGGTGTTCCAGCCTACCTGCAGTCCTGGGAAGCATTGACATAGTACTCATCTGGGATCTGGATACGCTTGAGGAATTCTTTGGTGATGGTCAGTAGCTTGGCTTGCTCCAGTGCCTCCCTCTCTCCGTGCAGGATTGCAGAACAGTTGCACACTTTCTCCGGGCTGTTGTCGGCATCTGTATATTCCAACCAGTCATACCTGAGCCTGCGGCTATGAACCCAGTTCATGTTTGAGCTTCGGAGTAAGAAAATCATCCACAATAATCCTAGAACACCACAGAGCTTCAGCCACCATAGGATACAACCTCGGCTCAACAGTATCACCATTTTAGCTGGAGGAACCAAGGTAAAATAAACCTAAACACTGATTTTGTATTGGGTTTGTGAAGTTGAATGGGTGTAACTCATGGAATTGTCACATGACAATTCTACATAGTGAAAGCAGTGTCGCGTGTGTTCTTAAAGCTCAGATAATCGTCTTTGTCCATCTTGGCCTTGTACACAATGTGCTCTGACATCATCTTTTCTCATGCTCTCAGCACAGAAGCTGGTTAACTAAGATTTAGTAAGCCGTTGTCTCTGGCCATGGATCCTGGTGTGTTGGTCACTTCATGAGTTGTTGCCCCTACAAATCAAATAAAAGAATAACATGAACTCACATACACAGAGCATGGATTCTTAGTACTAGATGATTCTTAGAAGTCCTACAGGCCCTGAGGCCACTTGGTTCCTGTGGCTGCAGCGTGAAGCAGATGAGAGTCTACAGCTACCCCTGGATGGTACACTTCATTCGCATGAATCATTAAGAAATACAAACATTGTGGTACCGTATGGTAAGTCTGTCTGGAGTATGCAATTCTCAAAAAACTGAACAAGTGTGCTAACCAAGCCATGATGCCACCCCAGGACCAGTTAAATAAGTAAATATAACCCAATCCTAAAATACCCTTGACCGTATGAGCATTGTCTGCTTTATAATTTGCAGCTGTTTAATTAATTATTAAGATCCGATTGTCTTACATACAATTTGTACATGTTCAATAAAGCCCCTCTATCAATCAATCAGTCAAAAACCTGTATGTTTTAGTACAAGAGGAAGTTGTGCAAATCAAGGAATACATGTAGATCACCCTCTGTGCATTTGTAGGTATTCATGAGACAAATTTAACTTCATAGGAAGTTTGCTATGAGTTAGTGGACGTTAGCATGCACACTAACATCTGCAAAATGACTTGTAAATGACTCCAGAGGTGGTGTTAGGTTACAAAAACAGTGTTTATTTCTCACTAGCTGTTGCATAATATATGACAAAGAGGATATATTTACACTATATTTACACACAAAGGAAATGGAGTTTTGCAGCTATAGGCCGGGAGCTGAGATAGACTACTATGCCCCCCGCCACCCCACAACACAATGCCACCTGACTTTTTTTCAGCCGCTATAATGTCCTGAATGGATGTTTGAGTGGTAACAGCATGATAACTCATTCCCGGTGTACCTTTTGGTGCAATCTTCAGCTAAAGGTTGAAAACAACTCGCAAGTGCTGTTTGCGGGCTGAATTTTTGCACTTTTGACTTTCTTTAAATACCTACACACATGATACCATATCAATCTATAGATTTCTGAAAAGTACATTTTGTCTAATTTAATCATATGACGGTTGAAAACAACTCGCAAGTGCCGTTTGTGGGCTGAATTTTTGCACTTTTTTTAAACACTTTATTTTCCTATTTTCACATTTAACTGAACATACCAACAACAACAGCAACAACAACAAAAAATACAAATTTGGTATGACATATTCTTGGCCTACTTCCTTTGTGGCTTCTTCTGCTGCCCTAAGCCACTCCTGAATGGTACTGCAGTCAGTAACTGGGTGATTTATGACTGGATAATAGTCAATAGTGGTGAAATTCTTGGGTGAATTATGAGTACTTAATACAAATCCTGACCACGCTGTCATTGGTCTTCCTTGGCTGCTTTGAAATGAATGGAGCAGTATCCACAGTATGGTCATTTTGAGTGATTAAGCCATCACTTCTGGATCACCAGGAACCATAAGTTGTGCTATTGTCAGTTTGGGATTCTGTTTCTGGGAAACCTAGCATTCTGGCAATGTAGTTTCCTTGTAATAAGAAATGCAAGAATAATGTGGCTATAAATAAAACAAAAAATCCTATGCTTGAAAAATGATATATACAGTATTATGATTGCCATACATGTGTGAAATGGTTACAATATTCAGTTGGCAGAAAATATTCTATTTCTATGTAAAGTAAAGCATAATGTAAAAAGTTAAATTACAATGAGTTATAGTACTGTTTCCAGTGAAAGTTTGATATAGGATATCATTAAACATTTTAAAAGATTAAATGACATTTTTTGTGATGGGGTGGATGGTGAGCGATCTGGCCTCCTTGGCCAATAGCTATTCTTACCCTAAAGTGCATTTTAGTCATTATTTTCAAATTCTCCATGAGCAGAACTTTACATAAATGTATAGTAATTGGCATATAAGAGAAAATATTTGAAAAACTTCACAATGAACTGAATTATGTACAACTGTGCTGTGAATGTGTTCAACACAAGGCAAACAGCATCCAAGTCAGCAGTCCGTCCTTCGGTCAGTACTTCACCTATCACCATAGTTTTGGTGTCAAATGAAAGCTAATGATCTCATATTGGTGTTTATTCGAGGTAATGAGGGTTCAGTTTTTCTGACAAAAATGTTTTTGGTCTGGGTTAGGGTTATACATATGGTTGTACTGTAAGCCACAATGAGAAGTGCCATTTTACATTACAGAAATGAGATGGGTATTATACGAGTGAAACGCTGTGTACCAGCACGAAGCTCGCTCATGGTACACTGTGGCCCAAACAGGAAGTGCCAAATTTTGAATCCACAGTGAAACAGGAAATATCAAACACTTCCTGGATTGACATTTCCTAGATTGACAGACAAGATCCCATGGAATCTTGCGGGAACACAGTGGCAAGTTCACACCGAAACAGGAAGTGCCAAATTTTGAGTCAACAGTGAAACAGGAAATGTCAAATGTTGAACATTTCCTGGCATGGGTCGAGCTAGAGTGGAGGCCAGGGTTGCACTCACTGAACTATACACTACGTGGAATGGGAAAACGCCATGTTGTGTCCCCCAGAACTTCGAACGCTGATATAAAAAAGACGCTCGTTGCACACGCACAATTTAGATTAATAATCGCCGATTTAGCTTTGTTTGATTTGATTTAGCTTTGTTTGCACCGCAAAATGCCGTCTTGCGCTGCAATTAATTGCATGAATCGTGATACTCGTGAAAATCTTGGGAGAGGACTTTCAGGACATATGAGTATATGTAATATATAATATAATAATAATAATACATATATTATATAATACATATAATACATGTAATATACATTTTGAAATTTTCAGCCTCTAACTTGGTCTGGCTTCTTTGAAAATGTCAACTTCTATAGAGCATTATCAAATAATATTACTATACTATTTTTTATTTTAGATCCAAATAAGATGCTGCTCCATCTGATGATGAAAGTGAGTACACACTCTGTACATAAAGTAAAAGACTTCGGTAAAGTTAGAAAGATATTCACAGATTCAAAGTTCACGGCTCAATAGAGCTTAAGAGAAATGTAGAAAGACAAACACCACTAGTTTGTAACCTCAGGAAGGTAGACAACGAAGTGTCTGACTCCGTGGTATAACTCACAAACTCGTAGCTTAAAGCAGATAACCCGTAAGTTGGAGAGGAAATGGCGTCTCACTAATTTAGAAGATCTTCACTTAGCCTGGAAAAAGAGTTTGTTGCTCTATAAAAAAGCCCTCCGTAAAGCTAGGACATCTTTCTACTCATCACTAATTGAAGAAAATAAGAACAACCCCAGGTTTCTTTTCAGCACTGTAGCCAGGCTGACAAAGAGTCAGAGCTCTATTGAGCTGAGTATTCCATTAACTTTAACTAGTAATGACTTCATGACTTTCTTTGCTAACAAAATTTTGACTATTAGAGAAAAAATTACTCATAACCATCCCAAAGATGTATCGTTATCTTTGGCTGCTTTCAGTGATGCTGGTATTTGGTTAGACTCTTTCTCTCCGATTGTTCTGTCTGAGTTATTTTCATTAGTTACTTCATCCAAACCATCAACATGTTTATTAGACCCCATTCCTGCCAGGCTGCTCAAGGAAGTCCTACCATTATTTAATGCTTCAATCTTAAATATGATCAATCTATCTTTGTTAGTTGGTTATGTACCACAGGCCTTTAAAGTGGCAGTAATTAAACCATTACTTAAAAAGCCATCACTTGACCCAGCTATCTTAGCTAATTATAGGCCAATCTCCAACCTTCCTTTTCTCTCAAAGATTCTTGAGAGGGTAGTTGTAAAACAGCTAACTGATCACCTGCAGAGGAATGGTCTATTTGAAGAGTTTCAGTCAGGTTTTAGAATTCATCATAGTACAGAAACAGCATTAGTGAAGGTTACAAATGATCTTCTTATGGCTTCGGACAGTGGACTTATCTCTGTGCTTGTTCTGTTGGACCTCAGTGCTGCTTTTGATACTGTTGACCATAAAATTTTATTACAGAGATTAGAGCATGTCATAGGTATTAAAGGCACTGCACTGCGGTGGTTTGAATCATATTTGTCTAATAGATTACAGTTTGTTCATGTAAATGGGGAATCTTCTTCACAGACTAAAGTTAATTATGGAGTTCCACAAGGTTCTGTGCTAGGACCAATTTTATTCACTTTATACATGCTTCCCTTAGGCAGTATTATTAGATGGTATTGCTTAAATTTTCATTGTTACGCAGATGATACCCAGCTTTATCTATCCATGAAGCCAGAGGATACACACCAATTAGCTAAACTGCAGGATTGTCTTACAGACATAAAGACATGGATGACCTCTAATTTCCTGCTTTTAAACTCAGATAAAACTGAAGTTATTGTACTTGGCCCCACAAATCTTAGAAGCATGGTGTCTAACCAGATCGTTACTCTGGATGGCATTTCCCTGATCTCTAGTAATACTGTGAGAAATCTTGGAGTCATTTTTGATCAGGATATGTCATTCAAAGTGCATATTAAACAAATATGTAGGACTGCCTTTTTGCATTTACGCAATATCTCTAAAATCAGAAAGGTCTTGTCTCAGAGTGATGCTGAAAAACTAATTCATGCATTTATTTCCTCTAGGCTGGACTATTGTAATTCATTATTATCAGGTTGTCCTAAAAGTTCCCTAAAAAGCCTTCAGTTGGTTCAGAATGCTGCAGCTAGAGTACTGACGGGGACTAGCAGGAGAGAGCATATCTCACCCGTGTTGGCCTCTCTTCATTGGCTTCCTGTTAATTCTAGAATAGAATTTAAAATTCTTCTTCTTACTTATAAGGTTTTGAATAATCAGGTCCCATCTTATCTTAGGGACCTCGTAGTACCATATTACCCCATTAGAGCGCTTCGCTCTCAGATTGCGGGCTTACTTGTAGTTCCTAGGGTTTGTAAGAGTAGAATGGGAGGCAGAGCCTTCAGCTTTCAGGCTCCTCTCCTGTGGAACCAGCTCCCAATTCAGATCAGGGAGACAGATACCCTCTCTACTTTTAAGATTAGGCTTAAAACTTTCCTTTTCGCTAAGGCTTATAGTTAGGGCTGGATCGGGTGACCCTGGACCATCCCTTGGTTATGTTGACGGTTATGTAGACGTAGACTGCTGGGGGGTTCCCATGATGCACTGTTTCTTTCTCTTTTTGCTCCGTATGCATCACTCTGCATTTAATCATTAGTGATCGATCTCTGCCCCCCTTCTCGGCATGTCTTTTTCCTGGTTCTTTCCCTCAGCCCCAACCAGTCTCAGCAGAGGACTGCCCCTCCCTGAGCCTGGTTCTGCTGGAGGTTTCTTCCTGTTAAAAGGGAGTTTTTCCTTCCCACTGTGGCCAAGTGCTTGCTCATAGGGGGTCGTTTTGACCGTTGGGGTTTTTCATAATTATTGTATGGCCTTGCCTTACAATATGGAGCGCCTTGGGGCAACTGTTTGTTGTGATTTGGCGCTATATAAGAAAAAAGTTGATTGATTGATTGATATCTGCTCCAGTTTTTCAGCCATTCGTCACCAGTTTGCCAGTCAGCTTTTGATCTCACCGCTGGTTCACAGAAAATCAGACACTGAGGAATGCTGACAAGTTCAGTTTCATTTGAATTCTGTACTATTTCACCAGGACATGTGCACTTCTAACTTTGACAACCTTTGAGCAGACAAAAACTTGCAGCCCCGGTGTGATATTTGGTGAGCCCAGAGGGAGTCATGTTCTGAACCGGGGCCTTAAGCTTTGGCGCTGTGTGGCTTCCACATTTTAAGTCCTCTCTCTTTCTTTGATATAACAAATATATTCACATAAATTTGTAGTGTAATTTTCCACAGTGCATATTAGAAAAATGTAAAATTAGATCTGCACCAGAACCAAGATCTTTCAAAGCTTCAACAGTTAGAAAGCATAGTTCAATTGTAAAATTTCTTCAGTTCGCCATGAGATCTAATATCTTATCATTATAGTCAGGAGTCATGAAGTCACAGCCGTTGATTATTTGCCTGCAACTTGTACTGTCTTGAGTCTCTTCCTCTGTCAATCCAAGCATATGCTGATTGACTACATCCAGCTGTTGTTTTTGGACTTTCCTTCATCCTGTTTTCCTGGTTTTCCACTCTGGGTTCTGTCTTTTAACCACTGCATGTGTCCAGAGTAAAGTCGCAGGAGGTCCTGGGTCTGAGTTTCATCAACACACATTCCACCTCTTACAAGTGTATCCTCTTGTATAGCTATCCTTTAGCACCACCCCATGGTCAAAATGTCTATGTGCACAGAATGAGGTCCATGTTAAAGGACAGCTTCACTTTTTTCCCAACCTTTGGCAGAAGAAAACATTGCATCTCACGCAAAATCCTCTCATACCAACAGATTTGTTTGTAAATGGTGTACAAGTGATTTAAGAGAAATTCCATATCCCCCCATATTTTTGAAGTGGTGTCCAAACTGACTTCCTTGAACACCTTCCGGCCTATTTTACGAGATTGCGAATGGTATTCTTTTGCGCAATGGCTGTGTTTCTAAAATGAAATCTGCCTGAGACTTACACCTTGTGCAATGTTATTATGACCAAGTTGATTGTATTGTATTTATCACCAACGTTCTCATGTTGATGTTAACCTGTCCATTATGACATATGCCGCTGCCTTTCTTGGCCAGGTCATCCTTGCAAAAGAGGTTTTGAGCTCATTGGAATTCTACATGGTTAAATAAAGATTATTATTATTATTATTATTATGTCTGCAAAGCAGGCTTTCATGAGTATATTTTTGTTTCATTCAGTCATTCTGAAGCCACATGAATAATCAAAAGTAACAACCATAGAAACTGGGAGCACACAGGTGGGAGGTAGGAAACACAGGAGAGCACCTTTAGGCAGTCCAGCAAGATCTGGGAACAGTGAGGCCACTGAAAAGCTGCACCTAAAGAGGTGAAGCCCGAGAGTAGGAGACATTCAACTTAATATAATTATTATTTGAAAGTTACAGGGCTGGTTACAGGGCTGGTTAAGAGATTTAGAGGTCAGCGGAAAGTAAGGTGTTTTTTTGTTGTTGTTTGTTTTTTGTTAAAGGGGCCAGGAAACTCAGCACCACACTGAAACATACTAGGTGGCAGTAAAACACCGAAATGCTGTTTGCTGCCCGCCATGAAAAACAAAGAGGAACAACAAGGTCACAGTAACGTCAAATGCATCTAGAGTCCCTTGATTGAGAGAGTAAGGACAGTCGAAAAAAGAAATGGTCACGTGACTCATGGTTCCATCTTTGGGCCAAAATAGCGCTCGCTCTTAATCTGTCTGCATGTAAATCCAGCGATTTTATTTATTTATTCGCTGAAAATGCCAGGTTGTTGTGCATTTGCATGCACAAATAGACACACCAAGGGCTTCAAGATGTACAAATTCCCTTCAGATATGAACAGAAGAAAAATTTGGGCAAATAAAGTCAGATGTGTGGGATGGAAGCTCACATCAACATCAAAGGTTTGAGAGGTAAATTTATTGTTCAGTCACATGTACAGTAAAACTCACCTAAACTGTCATCATATAAACCGGATATTCACAGTCACTGGACAAATAAGTCCCAAAGTTTTTGTATTGTTTCCCATGTAATAAACACTGTATATAACAGATTTTGTATAACGTATTTTTCGCTCACATCAGATAAAATGTCCCAT
Source organism: Thalassophryne amazonica (assembly GCF_902500255.1). Lineage (NCBI taxonomy): Eukaryota > Metazoa > Chordata > Actinopteri > Batrachoidiformes > Batrachoididae > Thalassophryne > Thalassophryne amazonica. The sequence continues at coordinate 59,362,649 of NC_047107.1, read as the reverse complement.
CTGATTGCAATGTATTTCCATTAAAAACCCAGAGCAGTCTGGACGTGCACAGTAACAGAGGTACAAATTAAAGTTCAGCACTGACACTTGCTGATTTGAGGAAAGTGGGACCGGAGTCATTTCCGTGATTACATGTCCGACCGTTTTTTTTTTTTTTCACACCATGCTCAGATTCAAACCCATAGCCTGACGTGCACCTGTTAAATCAGACACAAAAGGCTGTGATTTGACCCTTTTCTGCTTTTGCTCCTTTATCTCCCATCATTATTTTATTTTTGCAGTGCGCACGCTGATTACAAATAGATCAGAAAAGTCCGCAAACCTACAACACGGACTCTGAAAAAGATGAAATTGTAAACCTTACCTTTGATTTGGAGGTGATGATTGTAGAAAGAAAAGCTCGCTGAGGGTCAAATTAGTCCATAATACGAGCGAAGCGTCGCAAAGCTTGCTCATGGTACAGGGTGTCCTAAACAGGAAGTGCCAAATTTCAAATCCACAGTAAAACAGGAAATATTCAAATGTCAAACACTTTCTGGATTGACAGACAAGATCCCATGGAATCTCGCGGGAACTCAGTGGCAAGATCACACTCAAACAGAAAGTGCCAAATTTTCAGTCACAGTGAAACAGGAAATGTCAAATCTTGAACACTTCCTGGCATGGGTGGAACTAGAGCGGAGGCCAGGCTTTCACTGGACTCCCCTGAAATCTGATTGGACACAGATGATTGACATGTTACGGCACCACATGTCTGGTTGAAAGACCTGCATTTTGAAATTAGTGAGTCACACTGACTGCTAGGTTCCTCCTGTCCAGTAATTTGTGCTGTGTACCACAAAAAGTTCCAGGTTGTTAAACGCAGCATTTCTCCTTTAATTCGGGTTGCCTTATATACACATTAAAGCTAACAGACAAGCAGCTGGTTCATGCTCTGTTGGCTTATTAGTGCAGCAGATAACAGAAACAATCCTTCAAATGGTGATACAAGCATCAAATTCAGCACAAATACAGCTGAAACAACATTAATGGAGCAACTTTATCTTTTAACCCCTGTACAAACTGAAACTGACCTTTGTCACCATTCTTACTGCTTTTAACTCATAACTCCATAACATTCAGTCACAGATTGTCCAAACTATACTTTTTTGGAATCTTTATGATCAGGCAAATAATGTGGTGTAGTTTTCGATATGATTGGAGCATCTTTTAATTTTGACCCCTGTGTAATTCTTCAGTTGACCCCTACCTGGCTGCCTATTGAAAATTCAAGTGGCCAATCAGTTTTTTCAAAGAGTTCATGTCTATGGATTATTTGTGTCGAATGTGATGCTTGTATCACCATTTACAGGATTCCACTCTAAATATTCTCTTATCTGCTGCACTATATATGAGATGTAAGATTCTGCTCTTCATTGTGTTTCTCAATTGCCCTCAAAAGTATTGGAACACTTGGTATTTCACACATTTTAATTAGTTTATTCCATTTCAAATACATTTTTTTTCTAAAATTATCTTCCTTAACTCAAAGCAAATCTCTACAACTTGATATAAATTAATTAAAAATCTAAAATCCAGCTTCCTGATGAAGTGGTTCAGAGGAGGATTTTCTTAAAAAGAAGACCTGAAAGTTCAGCTACAATTTGACAGAAAGTACATTTAAGATGAAAGCCAAGATTTGATGCTTTGGTCAAAGAAACTTTTGTATTTCTTCATAATTGATGTAAATAAAGTCCAAGACATATTCAGTGACTTGGAAATGTTCATGTTTCCATCCCCTGACTTGTCTGAAGAAAACTGGTAATAAAACTAATTATTATTTACAAGTTTTATCAAGTTTTAGAGATTTGCTCAGTTTGAGTTTGACGGAGACAATTTTAGAAAATTTTGTTCTTTATTTCTTTGTATTTCTTGTATTTAAAATGGCATAAACAAATTAAAATGTGTGAAATTCCAAGTGTTCCAGTACTTTTGGAGGGCACAGTATCCTAACCTTATGATGAGTGCAAAATGAGTGTGGTATTATTACTGTTTTGTTTAAGAATGTTTAATTTTCACTGTTGCTGCACTTTGTCTCAAATCATAGTCATATCGTATATCATATTGGTATGAAAATTCAGTAAGATTTATCTTCTATCATACATTTCAAATCTAAGGTGGACCTCTACTAGTGTTTACTAAGGTACACCTAAATATCTTAGAGAGAGAGAGAGAGAGAGAGAGAGAGAGAGAGAGAGAGAGAGAGAGAGAGAGAGAGTGGAGCTACTTGGGTGCCTGGTCTTGAGAACCAGGGATGGTAGGTTGAAAAGCTTTTTTATTCCATGAGAACTCTCCCTACCCACCTAAGCAGTTCAAGAATATGGACAGCATGTATATAAGTGACATTTACATGACAATTTATATGACAATATTGAGATACGTTAATTTGGCCATATTGTACAGCCCTACTGTCAACTAGCTGAACACTTTTAATATTAATTTACATCTACATTAAAAAAAATGCTAATGCTCCCCTGAAGCATTTACTCAAAATAAAGTCTAAATGACATGTTGAGATGCTGACGAGCTTCGCTCGTTCATGTCTGCGACATATGCAATAATGTATAATCCAGCGATGGAGAACTTCAGAACTGTCACGCACGTCAGACACAGAGAGCTGCAGAAGCATAACTCAGGCTTTAAATTAATTAAGTCATCATAAATTGTAAATTTATGTAAATATGAGGTTCAGCTCGTCGTAAGAGCATGCACGTTGGACTGGGACGCCAGCGACTCGGGTTTACTTCCCTGTCGCAGCCACGCTCCCGACTGGCACTCAGTGCTGGGGAGGAACACGTGCCGTGGGGCTCTTCTGCAAATAAGTCCTTCATTGAGACTTTCGTTGGTTACCCACGTTAAATAAGAGAACCTCAACCTGTACCCGGATGCGTTGCAGTATGTGGTTAAATATTTTTTTAAAATGTCGAAAACGTAAATGGTTCATTCAGTAGTTCAGCGCAGTTGGAACCAAAATGGCGCCATGTTCTGAGTTGACGCCACTCTCTTCAATCAAGGGACTCACGTGATCTGTGATGTCACGCCGAGTGTTGCGGATGGGAAAAACCAAGACACATGCGATGTTTAAAACGCGGTTTCAGTGCTTCATTTTTTGTCATATCGTGTTGCCAGACCCGAATCATTGTTTTGGGGTTTAATCATGAACGGTCAGCTTTATTTGATTCACGCTAAGTAGTCAGTGTGAAGAGAAAGGGCGAAGTTTTTTCTTTGAGTTAGCTGGTAGCTTAAGGTCGCGGATCCGACTTGCGGCGTTCGAGGTCTTTCTGTGGCTCCGGTCGATGAGAGTGAGCCAGCTGCTTAAAGCGAGCATGAAGAGCCTTCCCTACTTCTGCCGGGGAGAAGTCATTCGAGGTTTCGGGAGAGGAAGTAAAGAGCTGGAGATTCCCACAGGTTACTTAAGCCTTTATTATTACTGGAATTAGCTATTCGTACGTAGCCGTATAGCAAATACATGTACAAGTACGTGACCTCTTGACCAATGACAGAGACGCTCCGTACAGATAGCCACTTCCAACTCTTTAAGAACCTGTGGCCCACTCTTGGGCCGACTGTGCTGGAAATTGTCAATCTCTCACTAACAGAGGTGTCAAGTAACGAAGTACAAATACTTCGTTACTGTACTTAAGTACACTTTTTAGGTATCTATACTTTACTCCTTTACTTATTTTTCTGCCTACTTCTGACTTCTACTCATTACATTTTCACACAACTATCTGTACTTTCTATTCCTTACATTTTTAAAACAAACGGCCTCGTTACTCTTGGCTTCAGTTTAATGTTTATATATATATATATTTCACGTCATGTGCGCCTGTAATCAACTTTTCTGCAGCGCGGCTTTGCTTTGAACCGTGAACCAATCCAAGCAGTGGTTCGCAGATTGAAGCAATGCTTCGACCTATTGCTTCGTTTATTCTTTCTTTCTTTCGCTTAATTTCCCCCCGCTAAAACCCTAAAGAGCATACGTCTGTGAGTATTATTTATCTTTTCTATGTTAAACCGATCTGTTATGGTCTTCTGAAACAGTTGATAGATGTATTTTATAACTTAAAAACGGGAGCGACGCTAACGCGTTAGCATGTCTATGGCATTTTCAATGTTAAAAGTTGGCATTAAGCAGCTCTCGTCACGTTCGGGTACATTTGTTTTCAAATTGTAATATTTCTTAAATTTATTTTTGTTTATATATTAATAATCTAATGATTATTATATACAATTTTAGAGAAAGAGGCAAAAAGAACCTGAATAGAAACACAACAGAAAATATAAAAGCAACTAACAATGAACATACATATATAAATACATACATAAATAAATAAATAAGTGTTTCCTGTGAACACCTAGTGACTCTGACACCTCCACTTCATCCCTGTCTTATTTAATGACAATTTGTTTCGGTCAAACCATATTTTCAGTTTGTTAATTTCTTCAGTGATTTCCTCCAGAACTATCTGCCAAACTAGAAAACTGCTGCATCCTTGTAAGAGCAGAATACTACTGGAATGAATTTGAATAAGGAAAATTGTTTTGTTTTTTTTCTCACTAAATGGATGCTGCACTCACTGCAGTTTGTCTGGAATAGTCCCAGATTGCATTTCAGAGCTTCTAGAATTCAAACATTTTCATGTAGGTGGTGTTGGGGGATAATTTTGGGTTTGGGGTCTTGGGCCACATGTAGAACGAATCAGTTTTTAAATTAAGCTTTCAATTCATATAGTGGCATCTACCTTTTTTTTTTTTTTTTTTTTTTTTTTTTTTTAAGGTTACTTTATACTTTTATACTTTAAGTAGGTTTTGGAGCACATACTTTTTCACTTTTACTTGAGTAAAGAGGTCAAGTTGATACTTCAACTTTTACCAGAGTGTTTTTAAACTGCAGTATCTATACTTCTACTTAAGTAACAAATGTGTGTCACACTGCTCACTAACCTCTGGATCTGTTCCTAAATGTTTCAAATCTGCTGTGATTAAACCATTACTTAAGAAATCTAATCTGGACCCTGGTGTATTGAAAAATTATAGGCTGAGGTCAAATCAGTCCTTTTGCTCTAAAATTATGGAAAAAGTGGTATCACAGCAGCTTGTGGACCACCATACTGAGAATTATCTTTTTGAGCCATTGCAGTCTGCTTTTAGGAAATATCACTCCAGAGACAGCGCTCACTAAAGTAGTCAATGACATTCTTCGAGCAATGGACTTGGTTAGATCTTAGTGCTGCTTTTGATACTGTGGATCATCATATTTTACTCGATAGGATGGAGAATTATTTTGGGATTACTGGAAGTGCCCTCGCATGGTTGATGTCATACTTGTTCAGTCGTTCTCAATGTGTCTTGCACAATAACAGTACCTCTAGTGACATGAAATTCTGGGTTTCACAGGGGTCCTTCCTAGGCCCCCTGCTTTCCTCCCTTTATGTTGCACTCCTCTGGCATATTCTGGGGCATTTTGGGATTGCCTTTTATTGCTATGCTTAGGGCAGTCACAATTATTACAATATTTGCCAGTCGCGATTATTTTTCATATTCGCGATTACTGTGAATTATTTATTTTATCCACAAAGCATAAAACGACTCAGAATCATCTGACATTATTGTGCTGCAGCCTTGCTCACTCTGTTTCGCTCTCGTCTTAAGGCAGGACAATAATATGGAGGCTGAGGAGCGATCCGTCCTGCCATTTGGATAAGACAGCCGTTTGAAACAGTGGCCGTCTTCTTCAAAGCCGTCTAAAATGCGGAGTTTACTGAAGGAGCTGTTGGTGTGTGTGTCTGTGTGTGTGCGCGCGCTGAGTCAACAGGTTGCAGACTGTGAGGGAGGGAGGGGATGGGTGAGGGAGATTCCTGAATGGAAGCACGACACGCTGCTGAGAACCATCAGTGCACACAGCGAACACGGAGCAGAGAGAGGATTTTAACCCGAGTGAACATGTTAAAAAACAAAACCAAAACCTGGAGCTGCTTTTACTTCTCTCTGAACTTTCTCTCCTGGTGTGATTCTGCCGTTACCGTCCTGTTAACACCATGTGCACGTCGTATACTGAATTTATGAGATCATGAGATGAAATAAACGGTCAGATATCTTTAAAAACATATTTTAAAAAATGAGAATATATGAATGAACGTGGAGAAGCTGTGGTGATATTCAGACGCACAGATCACAAAAAGCAGGTGAGAACTCTGAACTTTAACAGCTGTTATTTTCCAAAGGTATTTATTTGTTCAGTCTTGAGCTTAATATAGTGTTTAAGCACAAAACGTGACTGATGTGGAGAAACAATTTCAGAAATGCAACAGAAACAACCACAAGTCAGAAAAAGTTGGGACTGTATGTAAAATGAAGATAAAAATAAAAATGTTGCACTATTCCCAGTTTCTCCACTCACAGAAGCCAAACGTTCTTCCAGAATTGTGTAATTATACTACGATAGTAGAATATAAATAAGGGGGGAAAGAAAAAAATAGACAATATATTCGTCAATCGCAATTATTTGTCTGACAATTAATCGTCTCCAGAAATTACTAATCGTGACAACACTAACTATGCTGATGACACTCAGTTGTACATGCCGATAACAGCTGGTAATCTCATTCATATAAAATCCCTAGAGGATTGCCTTACATCAGTGAGAAGCTGGATATAGTAATTTCCTGCTTTTGGACTCAGATAAGACTGAAATGATGGTTCTTGTTCCAGCAAGACGTCAGCATCGATTTGACCAGCTAGCACTTAGTTTAGGTTTGTGTGTTATACATCATATGAATAAATTGGGGAACCTTGGGGCAATTTTTGATCCTACGTTGTCCTTTGACCTCCACATTAAAGATATCACGAGGACTGCTTTCTTCCAGCTGCAAAATATAGCGAAGATTCGTCCTATCCTGTCTATGCCTGATGCTGAGACCCTGATACATGCATTTGTTTCTTCTAGATTGGATTATTGCAATGTTTTATTTTCTGGGTTGCCACAGTCCAGAATCAGGGGTCTTCAATTGGTTCAAAACGTTTCTGCCAGACTCTTGACAGGAAGCAGAAGGTTTGGCCACATTACTCCTATTTTGGCGTCTCTTCATTGGCTTCCTGTCTTTGCGAGATCAGATTTTAAGGTCCTGCTACTGGCCTATAAAATTGTTGACGGACTGGCACCGCCCTACTTGGCTGATCTATTTAAGTCCTGTGTACCGGCCTGGGCTTTGCGTTCACAGGACGCAGGATTGCTTTGTGTCCCTAGGGTGAATAAAAAGTCTGCGGGAGATAAAGCCTTCTCCTATCATGCCCCGATCCTGTGGAATGATCTCCCTGCATTAGTGAGGCAGTTGGACTCTGTTTAGACTTTTAAGTCATGACTGACAACATATATTTTTTTCTATTTTATATGATTGACATATTGCTTTTTATTCTTTTTATTTTTGATCTTTTTTTACTTTTTTATTGCTTGTAATCTTTTAATCATGTTCTTTGATCTTTTGATTTAATTTGTTTTGGTTTTTCATTGCTGAGTTGTTTTCTGTGAAGCGCCTTGAGGCAATGCTGTCATGATTTGGTATTCTATAACTTCAGTAAATTGAAACTGAAAATTCCATTATTTTACATGTCAAACCTAACTGTTTATCTGCCATGAAATTTTGGAGGCAAAAAACAGGAATTGTAGTATTGTTGTACCTGAGAGTTCAGACTGCGAAAGAAAATGGGAAAGTCAAAATGTTTCAGGGTCATAGTTAGGGTACTTTGAAGAGGCGATAACGTTTCCTATGATAGCCAGAGGACCCTGACATGGGTCTTTTACTAGGTGGTCTTTTATTCCCTCAAAATTATCACATAGGGTAGTATTGCACTTTTGTTCTTGTTCATGGTAGCTGTGTTGGATGGATGAAGCATGTTAATTTTCACTTTGAAATGTCGTACCATTGACAGTGACTGTGTTGGACATATACTTGTTTACTAAAATCCCAAATAACAGGGTTGGGTTTTAGCTAATCTAAAGCCCGTTTTCACCAGGAGAACGGGATATATATGTATATATACAGGCATCAACATTAACGCTTGTCCGATTGTCCGGGACAAGTGTAAAATGTGATTGGACAAGCAATATGCTCTAATCGTTGTCCGACCAGACAAGTGGCATTTTTTTGGTTTAAAGCGTTCAAATTCTTAATTTTTATCGCTCAGAACCAAAATACCTGACCGCCGCCTTTTTGTTTTATTTACATCACGTCTTGTCCCGCACCTCGCGAGAAAGCGTTTTCGGTTTATCCCGTCATTCTCCACGCAGCAGACAATCGGAAAACATGATATCAATGTGTGCGCGAGACCACTGTATTGAGTGTGCGTTCGTAGTAGAGGCTGACATTTTTTTGGGAATCCCACGGAATGGGAGTCAACTTTGCTATTTATCACGTGATTGGGACGGTACGGGATTAAAAATTCAAAGGAGCAGATGGGAGCGGGAACCAAGGTTTTAGACCGCGAGCCGTCCTGCTGTTATTTGAGTGGTCAATTTTCAAAAAAGACGCCAAAAATTTAGCGGGCGGCTTTGCTTAAAGCCGTCTAAAATTAAGACTGGGTCCGATCGTTGCAGGCGTGCGTGTGTGCGCGCATGCGCGAGTCGACTGGCTGCGAGGAGGGGCGGGGGAGGAGCATGTAGAGCGCAGAGTGAAAAAACAACACAAACTAAATTGTGACGCTGCCTTTATTTCTCTCTGGACTGTTCTGACGGTGCGTCCTGTTCACACCAGGTGCACGTGTTGGTGACAGTTATACTGAAATTATGAGATGAAATAAATTGGTCAAAAGTCTGATGTGGAGAAACTCTGCAGTGATGTTCAGAAGCAGAAATCACATAAAACAGCTGAGAACTCTGAACTTTAACAGGCTGTTATTTTCCACAGATATTTATTTTAGATGGCTTAATGTAGTTTAATGTTCAAGCACAAAATGTGACTGAGGAGGAGAAAAAGAGGAAATGAACTGTAGTCAGCATAAAAATACAAGCTGCTGATTTTTATTTTTCAAACTTATTAGGTTGCAGCTCTGCGTTTCATTTATTTCAAAGTAAGTTACTGCTTATTTTCAAAAATCACGAGTCAAATCAGTCTGCATTGTTCAGTTTTTCCTTCACGTTTGTGTATTTTTTCCTTCTTTATAAGAGTTTGGTTTTTGTGTTTGTTCTACTAAAAAGTTTTAAAAAAAACAATAAAATGTCAACACTTTTCCTTATAGCAGTTCTTTAATTTCAGAAGTGGAACAGAAACAACCACAAATAAAAAAAAAAAAGTAGGGACTGTGTGAAATGAAGATAAAAAAAAATGTTGTTATATTCCCAGTTTCTCCACTCAAACCCACAGAAGCCAAACATTCTTCCAAAGTTGTGTATTGGTGGCTTCCCTCACTTGTCTTCTTCCAGCATGGATATTTAGTTTTTGAGAACTGCCTACCTGACACAGATTTACCATAAAGTACCACAGTGTTTGTATTTCTGAATGATTTATGTAAATAAAGTCTAAGAAATATTTGGTGAGTTGGAAATGTTCATGTATTCATCCTCTGACATTTCCCAAGAAAACTGGCTGTAAATATTATTAACTAATTCTTCCATTAACAATAAACTGCCCTGTCCCAACCCTTTTTCTTGGAAAATGCTGCAGGCCTCAAATGTAGGAATGGATATATATTAACAAAAAATAAATAAAAATAAAGCTGATGTCACAAAACATGAAATATGTTTTGTGACATGAAATACAGTTAGTTACAGAAATAGAAGACAAAGTAAATGTCAGGATCATTACATGTCCGTCACCACCACATTTTGGAAAAACTATAAGACCACAGGTCATGCATTATTTATGTTTTGCGTCTTTTAGTGACTTTTTTTTATTTGCATTAAGGCAATAAGTGTCTCCCTGTATTACCACAGATGAACTGTTTCTGTTGCCACATCTGAAATAAAACTGCAAAATTTTACCACCCACACAGGAGAGTGACAGTATTAACTTTTTCATGAAGTGATATGTCACAGCAAAGTAGATGTGATAAGTATTTAATCTGAATCTCGGTCCCAGAAAGTGTTGAAATGTAATGATTTTTCTATTTCAGCTGCAATTCTATGTTGGAATATTAAAGTTAAAGTACTTACAAACAAAATAAGTATGACAGGTTTTTATTAAGTGACAAGTCAGAGCAAAGTATATGTGATAAATATTTAATTTGAATCTCACTCACGGGTTGTCCGGACAACCAGCTTTTCCTACAATTAATCGATACAAATAGGTATCTAGAGTCAAACGTGCGCGATGCAAGTGTATCAGTTCATTCAGTGTGCGTCGATTCATTTGATGGGTTGAATCGCGATGGCTCGCTTGCTGCCTGCTTGCATAGATTTTTTTTTTGTTGTTGTTTTTAATTTTTTTTTTTCCAGTGTGCATTGAATGCACCATGGACAGAAGCCAGAAAGCACATTTCTACCACATCAAACATAACATCAAAAGCTTTTTTGCTTAAGCCCCTTTCACACTGGTGCATTCGTAGAGCTGCATATTGCGGTGTTGTTTCATTTACGAATGCCCGAAATGCACGCATACTCAGCCTTTTTCTGTGTTTGTAGATCTGCTTGCAGCTGCGTGTGTTTGCTTTTTAAAGTGTGCACACAGTCTCGTGTAGCCCTTGCCGCTGTTTAGATGAGATGAGATATACTTTATTGATGTCACAGTGGAGAAATTATGTTTATACTCCGGTTACCTCAGACAGCAATTAGTCCACAATTATTACTAAAAATGGGTGTGATGAGCCAAACAGAACCAATTTAGATCACAGCCCCTTCACGGGCTGCGAACCCTCCCGCTGACAGCGAGGAACCCCCCCCCCCCCCCCACGTTGAAACCGGAATTGAACTTACAAGCGCGCTCATTGGGCGTTTTTTTTTTTTTTTGGGGACGTATATGCTTGCGTATTTACTTTATTGAACCAACGGTTGGGCATATAGCCACTCCATAATTATTATACAAACAAATGCACACAAACGTGCTGCGATGCGAACAGCTTAATGCTAACTTTAGCATTGAAAACGCCATAGATATGCTAAAGCGCTAGCATCAGTCCCGTTTTTAAGTCATAAAATACATCTGTCAACTGTTTCAGAAGACATTAACAGGTCAGTTTATCATAAAAAAGGTAAATATTACTCACTGGCAAATGCTCTTCAGGGTTTTAGTGGGGAAAAATTAAGATAAAGTGAAATAAAACAATGAACCAACGAAGCAGCAGATCGAAGCACTGCTTCGATTGGTTCAAAGCAAAGCAAAGCTGCAGAAAAGTTGATTACAGACCCGCTGCAGGGTCTGTAATCAATGTAGAGAAATGATCATTTTTCTGACAAACACCCCCAAAAACAATGGCCACTCTGAAGGATCGATAAGGGAATGTTAAGCACAAAGGTTATTGATATCGGTGGATCGAATCATTTCTTAACGATACCCGAAAGGAACCGGTTCCCGATACCCAATCCTACCGATGAGTAAACTGAAGTTGTCCATCAGGTAGTGGAAATAATAATAATAATATGCTCTGTTTTGTGGGACTAAGTGTGCAGCTCCAAAGAGCCGCCCAGATTTTGGTCTGAATTAATAACTTCAGAGCGAATCACCTTTTTAAATCAAATGACACCTCTTTCCAAACGTTATAATAAACAATAAACTACAACTGACTAAAACCTTTTTTTTCCTCTCCCAAAATGAGATGTCCTCCGTTTTTTGTTTTTTTTATGAATTCCATCCTGACGTGCAGCACAGCCGGCTGAAGAGCTCGGCTCAGAGTCTGGAGTAATATTTGTGCCATTAATATCTGAAAGGAAATGCTTTTGACAAAGACTATAGATTTTATTTCTATTTATGTCCAGAGATCAAGGATCCAGTGACCAGTTTCATGTTTATTTACTTTAAGACTCAATAAAATGTTGTTGACATAGAAAACCTGTAAAGCCTACTTTTAGTTCACAGAAAATTACAAGAGGTATTGATAAAGAATCGGATCAATAGGCAGAATTGATAATGGCATAGACATCGATAAAATCTTATCAATACCCATCATTAATTGTACTGCACCAAATCACATCGCATTGTGAGGAATTGAATCGCCATCAAATACATTGAATCGGGAACGGGGTGAATCGTATTGCATCGTATCATCAGTATCGTCATGTATTGCTATCTGTATTGTGTCATTGATAGTGTATCAAGGTGCATATCGAATCACTGTCAGTGATGAGATTCATATTTCGCAGTGTTGGGGCTAAGGTCGTCTTAGTTTTTTCAATAACAAGCAAGATACTGCTCACATGAATCACATACCTGCTTAAATGTACCTGCCATACCTGCTGAATGTTCTGTATTAGACAGTGTTATCACTTTTCACTTAGTCACCTTCCCTTTCTACACACTTACGTCAGCACCAGACGTGTTGTAAATATTCCATCAGTGAAGAAATTGGGTGTTTTTTTTTTTTTTTTTTTTTCTACACATCAGTGCCGCACAGCTTCTTGAACCTCTGTATCATTAAGTTTCAGTTTGGGGAAAAAAGTACAATGCCTGAAGGAGCGAGATCCAGACTGTACAGCAGGTGTGGTTAAAATCTCATAAAATTTGATCTGCTGCAATAAATTTTGTTTGTTGACTCATTGAAATGCTGAAGAACTACAAAATAGTCTTTTTCCGGGACAAACCTGCTGTTGCAGCTCTTGCAAAGTGTCCACATATCGGATGGCGTTGGTTCACGTGCACTAGATGCTGTCCATCTGTGGCTGTTGTGGAGCACCCCCTACAGGCCTGGCCACGCAGACTTGTCATGGCTGGATTTTCACTCTTCAAACTCCTTGCAAACCTCATGACTGGACTCGCATCCACCCAGGCGTTGCCACAGACAACATTCATTCATCGATGAATGTCCACGGGTACACATCCCTCCACCATGAGGAATTCATCACATTTTTTTCACTCCTGACTACTGTGCAATAATCACACTAGAGGCCAAACTTTTCATTCGACCCTCGTAATAACAGTAAATATAAGGGGAAGACCCAGAATATGTTGGAGGAATTATATCTCCCAGTTGGATAGGGAACACCTCCAGAAACCCCCAGGAGGAGTTAGAAGACTTGGCTAAGGAAAGGGAAGTGTGGGTTGAGGTGCTTGGTCTGCTGCCACTGCGACCGGGGGTGGATAAGTGGCAGAAAATGAATGAATGAATAATAATAAGCATAACCGATATAAGAATAAACATAATAACAAAGCACATTCAGGCACAACAGATAATTCACATTTAAAAATTTTATGAGGGTTTCGTCCGCTGAGGAAGCATTCAGAGTGTCTCCACAATGAACAAGTTAATTTCTTAATATATTCGAAAATACTTCAGAAATGCTATGTTTCTTGTGAGGAATCGATTCTTCAAAGAT